>NC_053396.1:13210473-13440473 GCF_905171765.1 Bufo bufo | reverse complement strand
TCAGAATATGAACCTGTGGAAAGCAGTGGCTCTCTGACCCAAAGTTCGGACGAGGAGGTTGAGGTCCCTGGCAGCACCAGGCGTACCCGGCCCCGTGTCGCTAGACCACAGGTTACGCAGGATCCGCTTCAAGAGCAGCAGAGTGGGGCTGTCGCTGCCGGATCACGTGGTGAGGCATACACCAGCAGCGCAGCCCTCCCTGGACCTAGTACCAGCACTGCCGTACAACATGGTGACGTGGCGAGCACCAGAAGGGCAGTTGAAGCTGGTACGGTGGCACGTGCACTAGTTACCCCGTCGCAGCCACCGCGCAGACAGGCCCGTAGAGCCCCTAGAATCCCTGAGGTGCTGGCAAACCCTGATTGGCAGTCACCAACTTCAGCCGCACCTGTAGTTCCCCCTTTCACCGCCCAGTCTGGAGTTCGGGTTGAGACGGCTCAAATCGGTTCGGCCCTGGGATTTTTTGAGCTGTTCTTGACTGCGGAGCTCTTGGACTTAGTCGTGGCAGAGACCAACCAGTATGCCACACAATTTATATCCGCCAACCCGGGAAGCTTTTATGCCCAGCCTTTCCGGTGGAAACCAGTCCAAGTTTCCGAAATTAAAATTTTTTTGGGCCTTCTCCTCAACATGGGCCTGACAAAAAAGCATGAATTGCGGTCATATTGGTCAACGCACCCGATTCATCACATGCCCATGTTCTCTGCTGCTATGTCCAGGGCACGATTTGAGGCCATCCTCCGTTTCCTGCATTTTAGCGACAACACCACCTCCCGTCCCAGAGGCCACCCAGCTTTTGACCGGCTCCACAAAATTCGGCCCCTCATAGACCATTTCAACCAGAAATTTGCAGATTTGTATACCCCCGAGCAAAACATCTGCGTAGACGAGTCCCTAATACATTTTACCGGGCACCTTGGCTTCAAACAGTACATCCCAAGCAAGCGTGCCCGGTATGGGGTCAAATTGTATAAGCTCTGTGAAAGGGCCACAGGCTATACCCACAAATTTCGTGTCTATGAGGGAAAAGATCAGACCCTGGAGCCGGTCGGTTGCCCTGACTACCTGGGGAGCAGTGGGAAGACAGTCTGGGACTTGGTGTCACCCTTATTCGGCAAGGGGTACCATCTTTATGTGGACAATTTTTACACAAGTGTGGCCCTCTTTAGGCATTTGTTTCTAGAACGGATTTGCGCCTGTGGCACCGCGCGAACTAGTCGCGTGGGCTTCCCCCAACGGCTTGTAACCACCCGTCTTGCAAGGGGGGAGAGGGCTGCCTTGTGTAACGAAGAACTGCTCGCGGTGAAATGGAGAGACAAGCGTGACGTTTACATGCTCTCCTCCATTCACGCAGACACGACAATCCAAATTGAGCGAGCAACCCGTGTCATTGAAAAGCCCCTCTGTGTCCACGACTATAATGCGCTCATGGGAGGGGTGGACTTCAATGACCAGATGTTGTCTCCGTATTTAGTTTCCCGCAGAACCAGACGCTGGTATAAGAAGGTGTCTGTATATTTAATTCAATTGGCTGCATATAATAGTTTTGTTCTCTACAGTAAGGCTGGGAGAACACGATCTTTCCTCAAATTCCAGGAAGAGATCATCGAGAACCTCCTTTACCCAGGAGGTTCCGTGGCCCCATCCCCCAGTGTAGTTAGCCGTCTACATGAGCGACATTTCCCCAGTGTCGTTCCTGGTACCTCAACCCAACCGTCACCCCGAAAAAGATGTCGTGTCTGTAGCAGGAGTGGAATAAGGCGTGACACCCGCTATTTCTGTCCTGACTGTCCGGACCACCCTGCCCTATGCTATGGAGAGTGTTTCCGGAAGTACCACACACAGGTACACTTAGCATAGGGATTGCATCTCACAGGACAGGCACACAGGGCTATTAGGGCCCTTTTACTCTCAGCTGCTGCAAACCTCTCCTTTCACCTGGGATAAAGTGCATAACGTACTTCGCCACATCTTTGGGCGATTTGCGCTTTGCACATTGTCCCATGGGGAAGGAGAGGTTTGTTCTATAAAGGTAAAAAAAACTAAACAAAAAAAAAATTACCGGTAAGTAAAAAAGTTTAAAAAAGTTAATATGTTCTGTTCTAAAGTTAATAAATTTATTGCGTTGCGGCCTGGTTTTTTCTTTTTTGTTTTGTTTTTTTTACCTTCCAGGTGGACCAACCGATCGACTAGCTGCACCACTGATGTGCATTCGGACAGAAGCATTGCGCTGCTGTCAGATTACACGCAAGTCGGTGTATGCGGCGCTGCAAGACGAGATTTCTCCTCTGCAGTAAAAGATATGTTTGCCGAGGCATATGAGCTGAGGAGGTGGCGGTGTTCATATACTTTGGCAAACACTTTGTATATATAAAAAAAAAAATCCCGGCAATGATTTATTCATCCACATCGATTGATGTGAATGGAGAAATCTGGTTTGCCAGGGCATACGAGCTGAAGTGGGTATGGATGTTGGGCGGAGCTCCTATGTCCTGGCAGACGCCTTTCCCCTCCTTTTTCTTTTTTTGGCAGAGATTTTTTCATCCACATTGATCGATGCGAATGAAGAAATCTGTGCCGTTCATTTTTTTCTTTCAGCCCAGAGGCTGAACGGAAAAAAAAAATCTCATTACCTGTATGCTCAATATAAGGAGAATAGCAGAAACTCCTAATGCTGGGCATACATGTAATGATTGCGGAGACCCTCAAATGCCAGGGCAGTACAAACACCCCACAAATAACACCATTTTGGAAAGAAGACACCCCAAGGTATTCGCTGAGGGGCATATTGAGTCCATGAAAGATTGAAATTTTTGTCCCAAGTTAGCGGAAAGGGAGACTTTGTGAGAACAAAATCCAAAAAATCAATTTCCGCTAACTTGTGCCAAAATTTTTTTTTTTCAATGAACTCGCCATGCCCCTCATTGAATACCTTGGGGTGTCTTCTTTCCAAAATGGGGTCACATGTGGGGTATTTATACTGCCCTGGCATTTTAGGGGCCCCAAAGCGTGAGAAGAAGTCTGGTATCCAAATGTCTAAAAATGCCCTCCTAAAAGGAATTTGGGCCCCTTTGCCCACCTAGGCTGCAAAAAAGTGTCACACATGTGGTATCTCCGTATTCAGCAGAAGTTGGGGAATATGTTTTGGGGTGTCATTTTACATATACCCATGCTGGGTGAGATAAATATCTTGGTCAAATGCCAACTTTGTATAAAAAAAATGGGAAAAGTTGTCTTTTGCCAAGATATTTCTCTCACCCAGCATGGGTATATGTAAAATGACACCCCAAAACACATTCCCCACCTTCTCCTGAGTACGGAGATACCACATGTGTGACACTTTTTTGCAGCCTAGGTGGGCAAAGGGGCCCACATTCCAAAGAGCACCTTTCAGATTTCACAGGTCATTTACCTACTTACCAGACATTAGGGCCCCTGGAAAATGCCAGGGCAGTATAACTACCCCACAAGTGACCCCATTTTGGAAAGAAGACACCCCAAGGTATTCCGTGAGGGGCATGGCAAGTTCCTAGAATTTTTTATTTTTTGTCACAAGTTAGTGGAAAATGATGATTTTTTTTTTTTTTTCATACAAAGTCTCCTATTCCACTAACTTGTGACAAAAATATTTTTTTTTCCATGAATTCACTATGCCCATCAGCGAATACCTTGGGGTCTCTTCTTTCCAAAATGGGGTCACTTGTGGGGTAGTTATACTGCCCTGGCATTCTAGGGGCCCAAATGTGTGGTAAGGAGTTTGAAATCAAATTCAGTAAAAAATGACCTGTGAAATCCGAAAGGTGCTCTTTGGAATATGGGCCCCTTTGCCCACCTAGGCTGCAAAAAAGTGTCACACATCTGGTATCTCCGTACTCAGGAGAAGGTGGGGAATGTGTTTTGGGGTGTCATTTTATATATACCCATGCTGGGTGAGAGAAATATCTTGGCAAAAGACAACTTTTCCCATTTTTTTATACAAAGTTGTCATTTGACCAAGATATTTATCTCACCCAGCATGGGTATATGTAAAAAGACACCCCAAAACACATTCCTCAACTTCTCCTGAGTACGGGGATACCAGATGTGTGACACTTTTTTGCAGCCTAGGTGGGCAAAGGGGCCCATATTCCAAAGAGCACCTTTCGGATTTCACAGGTCATTTTTTACTGAATTTGATTTCAAACTCCTTACCACACATTTGGGCCCCTAGAATGCCAGGGCAGTATAACTACCCCACAAGTGACCCCATTTTGGAAAGAAGAGACCCCAAGGTATTCGCTGATGGGCATAGTGAGTTCATGGAAGTTTTTATTTTTTGTCACAAGTTTGTGGAATATGAGACTTTGTATGAAAAAAAAAAAAAAAAAAATCATCATTTTCCACTAACTTGTGACAAAAAATAAAAAGTTCTATGAACTCACTATGCCCATCAGCGAATACCTTAGGGTGTGTACTTTCCGAAATGGGGTCATTTGTGGGGTGTTTGTACTGTCTGGGCATTGTAGAACCTCAGGAAACATGACAGGTGCTCAGAAAGTCAGAGCTGCTTCAAAAAGCGGAAATTCACATTTTTGTACCATAGTTTGTAAACGCTATAACTTTTACCCAAACCATTTTTTTTTTACCCAAACTTTTTTTTTATCAAAGACATGTAGAACTATAAATTTAGAGCAAAATTTCTATATGGATGTCGTTTTTTTTGCAAAATTTTACAACTGAAAGTGAAAAATGACATTTTTTTGCAAAAAAATCGTTAAATTTCGATTAATAACAAAAAAAGTAAAAATGTCAGCAGCAATGAAATACCACCAAATGAAAGCTCTATTAGTGAGAAGAAAAGGAGGTAAAATTCATTTGGGTGGTAAGTTGCATGACCGAGCAATAAACGGTGAAAGTAGTGTAGGTCAGAAGTGTAAAAAGTGGCCTGGTCTTTCAGGGTGTTTAAGCACTGGGGGCTGAGGTGGTTAAACCATGATTTTCAACTGGATGTGCTGTCCGTTTTTCTACTATAAATATATATATATATATATATATATATATATATATATATATATATATAGTTAATCTATATATGTATAAAGAGATATATATTTACTGATCTATATCACTATATACATAAAGTATATAGATTATATATATATATATATATATATATATATATATATATATATATATACAGAGATATAGATCAGTAAATATATATCTCCACATACATATATATAGATCTCTATATACATATTTATATATACAGTATATCTTTGACATCTATATATCTTTTCCATCATGGGCAAGGATTTACGTTGTTTTGTTCGTGGGGGGGGTGGCTTTGGGGTCCGATGGCCAGTGGATCAGGGCGATACTCTTTTACATAGGATCCCGCACAGGAGCCAGCTGGCAGCCAGACGCAGAGGGAGGGGGGTGGGCACACAAGGCGCTGACGTTTCGTGTACAGACCCGGGCCACTCCCTAAGGCAGGGATAAGCCTGTACACGAAACGTCAGCTGGATGACGTCGCGGGTCACGTGACCCGCATCAGCACAGAAGAAACAAGATGATATAGATAAAGAGAGTAATTTACAAAGGTATTATTAGATATGTTATAAAGCAGATTGGCCTATATTTATATAACTCGGACGACCCATTTAAGCATGACAAACTTCAAGCGGCTGTCCGCATCGACCGATACCTCATTTATTTATTTTTTCCTTGTGCAGCTTATATTTTATCACGTTTTACACATAACTTCTGCAAAGAAAATCCCATCAATGTCAGATAGGTGAGGGTCCCACCCCCGAGACCGTCTCCTTTCTCCAGAACAAAGTGAAGGAGAGCGCACTGCACATGGACGGCGTGCTCTCCATTCATCTCTATGGGATTTCTGAAAATAGCCCGAGCGAGCGTTTGTGACCATATCAGTGAAAGGAAGGCGGTCACGCATGCGAGGCTGCTGTGTGTTCACTTCTCCGGCCCCGTTCTGCAGACAGGAGAGGGACATAGACATATGCCATCCATGTCCCAGATAGGCCAACACCTTAAAAATCAAAGATACTGTTTGGTGGTGGTGGTGTCTGTGACAACCCCTGCCTCCCAGGCTTCCTATCTGCGTCAATTGGCCTCCAGAAAGGCACTAGCTGGGGGTGTCCCCTCTCTCCCCTCCTTTTTAACATTGCCTTGGAGCCTCTAGCTCACTATCTAATTCAATCAGGTGGGGCAGAAGGAGGTGAAACTGGCATGATTTGTGGCTGATCTCCATATTTACACCTAGGAAGGATACCTGATACCTTCATATATTTTGGATCCGTCACAGGCTATAAAATCAACATTACTAAAAGCCAGCTATTATTTCTAAAAAGAAACACTTCCCGGACACCCCTACCACACAACATGGAAATCGTATCTAACTATAAAACTTACCTGGGGATCAAGGTGGGTAGGAACTCCTCTTCCTTATACAATTTAAATTACCTTCAGCCGATCTGGAGATGGATAAAGCCACCACGTTCTCGGTTGGGCAGAGCCCGCCTTCTGAAGACTTCTCTACCCAATGCAATCAGTCCCTCTCCCCTCACGTCATGTAGACATCTGTAGGCTACAATCTGCTTTTACCTCTGTATGCTAAAATGTGAGGGGCCCTTTAGTTACCAAACATACGGATTTATGACCTGGTGGCTTTGTTTCGGCATATACGAGATTGGATACCGGGTACATCCCATTTTTCTACTCTAGCCCTGGAGAAAGCGTTGGTGGCACCTATGGATCTGTCCTCTCTCTTGCATACTAGGCTTAGAGATATCCCGACCTCTACTGGTACTTATAAAAGATACCGTAGCGACTTGGAGATCCGTCAGGAAGATTTATAGGCCACCTATGTATCTCACTCCATATATGCCCGTATGGTTCCTGCCAGCCTTCCCCCAGGGCAGAGATACCAAATTGTACCAGGTTTGGCGAGAGCGGAGAGTTCGAACGCTAAAAGATGTGTTACAGACATTACTACCGTGGACTGACTTCCAGACTAAATTTAAACTGAAGTCATCCCATTATCTCCCTTTCCTACAACTAACATCATATTGTAAGGCACAATCTCACTCCTTAATGGGCTTGGACAGTAGCGTGTCCCCATTATCAGACATCATCAGGGCGGACTGGGAACTTAAAGTGGCCCTTGAAAAAATACTAAAAGTGGCCCCGTTTTGTCAGTCCAAATTGATGGAAGGCAGGGCCAGCAATACCACCCCAACAGAGCCAAATACCACAGTCCATCACAAAATACCGCCAGCAGGACAAAATACATCCCCAAAAACTTCCACTGGCTGACCATGAGGAGAACACTACCTTGGAGGTCCTTCCCTTCAGCTTTGAGCCTAGTTCTTTAAAACTATCCTTAATGACCTTCCACCTACCATTTATTTTGTCATTGGTACCAACATGGACCACGACAGCTGGGTCATCCCCAGCCCTCCCAGTAATTTATCCACCCGTTCCAGCAGTTAGCAGTGAAGAATGGGCCATGTACGCATTTGATCTTTCTCCTGCCCATTACCTTAGATGATGGTGCCCTAAATGTAACCTACAAGAAGCCGGCTTGTCTCATGGTTTATGGGAGTGCCCCAACTTGCATTCAAATACATTCAAGATGTGTGCGGAATGGAAATATGCCCAACGCCATAATAATGTATATTTCACAATATCCCTAGAAATCCAGTCACTGATTCCTCAAATATAGTGGGAACAAGGGGAATACATTTGCTTTTACTGGGAGGCAAGAAATGCATATTGAGACATTATCTACAACCGACTGCCCCGGAGGTTCCTGGCACTGTGCAACATCTTCTCCATCAGGACAGGCCAGACACAGAAGGACAGAAAGAAAAGGCCACTGAACGTTTCTTCCTCAAGTGGAGGAGGTTCACGGAACATTCTTTGACTGATTCGGACAGTTGAGGGGGAAAAATAGAATTCAGAGCTGGGAGATTTGATAGCTCCCTTCCATAATACCATATTGTAATGGGAACACTGGGTGGTTTGGTACCTGCTGGGAACGGGGGCTTCCTGAGAGGCGGTCATGGAGCATGAGAGAATATGGGAAACGTTCCATTTGGAGCACGTTGGGTTTTTGGTTCAGGAATGGGGACAGTTGAGGGGGAAAAAAAGAAAATGGAGAGCGGGAGTAGGCCATATGTGGACTGTCTACCCAGATATACACTAGATTCAGGGGTGAAAAAAAAATACTAAAAGTGGCCCCAATTTGTAGTTGGGTCCAAATCGATGGAAGGCTGGGTCAGCAATACCATATTGTGGCACATTTTACCGCCCCAACAGAGCCAAATACCACAGTCCATCACAAAATGCCGCCAGCAGCACAAAATACATCCTCAAAAACTTCCACTGGACGACCATGAAGAGGACTCAGGCGGCCCCGAAACCTCACCATGATAGAGAGAGATAGATATAGATAGATAATATACGCACACACATATACAGTCAGGTCCATAAATATTGGGACATGGACACAATTCTGACATTTTTGGCTCTATACACCACCACAATGGATTTGAAATGAAACGAACAAGATGTGCTTTACCTGCAGACTGTCAGCTGTAATCTGAGGGTATTTACATCCAAATCAGGTGAACGGTGCAGGAATTACAACAGTTTGCATATGTGCCTCCCACTTGTGAAGGGACCAAAAGTAATGGGACAGAATAATAATCATAAATCAAACTTTCACTTTTTAATACTTGGTTGCAAATCCTTTGCAGTCAATTACAGCCTGAAGTCTGGAACGCATAGACATCAGCAGACGCAGGGGTTTCATCCCTGGTGATGCTCTGCCAGGCCTCTACTGCAACTGTCTTCAGTTCCTGCTTGTTCTTGGGGCATTTTCCCTTCAGTTTTGTCTTCAGCAAGTGAAATGCTCAATCGGATTCAGGTCAGGGGATTGACTTGGCCATTGCATAACATTCCACTTCTTTCCCTTAAAAAAACTCTTTGGTTGCTTTTGCAGTATGCTTTGGGTCATTGTTTATCTGCAATGTGAAGCGCCGTCCAATGAGTTCTGAAGCATTTGGCTGAATATGAGCAGATAATATTGTCCGAAACACTTCAGAATTCATCCTGCTGCTTTTGTCAGCAGTCACATCATCAATAAATACAAGAGAACCAGTTCCATTGGCAGCCATACATGCCCAGGCCATGACACTACCACCACCAGGCTTCACTGATGAGGTGGTATGCTTAGGATCATGAGCAGTTCCTTTCCTTCTCCATACTCTTCTCTTCCCATCACTCTGGTACAAGTTGATCTTGGTCTCATCTGTCCATAGGATGTTGTCCCAGAACTGTGAAGGTTTTTTTAGATGTCGTTTGGCAAACTCTAATCTGGCCTTCCTGTTTTTGAGGCTCACCAATGGTTTACATCTTGTGGTGAACCCTCTGTATTCACTCTGGTGAAGTCTTCTCTTGATTGTTGACTTTGACACACATACACCTACCTCCTGGAGAGTGTTCTTGATCTGGCCAACTGTTGTGAAGGGTGTTTTCTTCACCAGGGAAAGAATTCTTCAGTCATCCACCACAGTTGTTTTCCGTGGTCTTCCGGGTCTTTTGGTGTTGCTGAGCTCACCGGTGCGTTCCTTCTCTTTAAGAATGTTCCAAACAGTTGTTTTGGCCGCGCCTAATCTTTTTGCTATCTCTCTGATGGGTTTGTTGTGTTTTTTCAGCCTAATGATGGCTTGCTTCACTGATAGTGACAACTCTTTGGATCTCATCTTGAGAGTTGACAGCAACAGATTCCAAATGCAAATAGCAGACTGGAAATGACCTCTGGACCTTTTATCTGACACACACCTGGCCATGGAACAGCTGAGAAGACAATTGTCCCATTACTTCTGGCCCCTTAACAAGTGGGAGGCAGATATGCAAACTGTTGTAATTCCTGCACCGTTCACCTGATTTGGATGTAAATGCCCTCAAATTATAGCTGACAGTCTGCAGGTAAAGCACATCTTATTAGTTTCATTTCAAATCCATTGTGGTTGTGTATAGAGCCAAAAATGTTAGAATTGTGTCATTTCCCAATATTTATGGACCTGACTGTAGATATCTTCAGTAATCCTGCCTCTTGGCAGTCCTGAGGATTGTAGATGATCACTGTCTGCACATTTCCTTTTTTTTCCACCACAGGAGAGGGAGGAGGAGGGGGGATTCGTAATGAACTTTATGTTCCCTGACAGAGTTTCTCTTTAATAAAATATTAAAGACAGAAATGCTGGAATCAGTAGTAAACGGTGGGAGAATCCATAGCACCACCTAGTGACACATCATGGGTATGACATCTCATGGCTGCTTCCAAATTTAGTGCTCTGGCTGTATGTAAAGTAAAAACAAACAAAAAAGTTCTTTCAGTCATCATGAGCCCCAGTCGTGTTGACATAGTAGAAAGTGCGTCCCGTATGGATATATTCTCCTGTAGAATCAATGCTTCTAGGTAAAAAGACAGAAGAACACTATACACAAACAGGGCCGTATGGAGCATACCCAGCATCTGATTGTACACTAACAGGCCATTGATGTAATTCTTAATTACTCCTGTGGTGGCGCTGCAGGGAGATCAAACACTTGCTGATCAGTTCCCTCACAGATTACTGGAGATCAGATTGAAATCTGGAGAATTTGAGGACAAGTCATCACCTTCATCTCTTTTTCATGTTCCTGGACAGTTTCGGCAGTGTGGCCAGGGCATTATCCGGCTGAAAGAGGGCACTTCCATTAGGGGGCATCCCTGCTGTGAAGGGGGTATTTGTCTATACAGTGGTTAAGTAGACGATACTTATCACATCCACATGATGTCAGGACCCGAGGTTTCAGCAGAACATTGCCTGCTCTGGATTGTCTTCTCCCCATGGTGCACCTGGTGCCATCTCTTCCCCAGGTAAGTGACGCACATGCACCTAGCCGTCCACATGATGTAACGCGATTCCTCAGACCAGGCCTCCTCCTTCCCATAGTGCACCTGGTGCCATTTCTTCCTCAGGTAAGTGACACACTCAGCCGTCCACATGATGTAACATGATTCCTCAGACCAGGCTGCCTTCTTCCCATAGTGCACCTGGTGCCATCTCTTCCCAAGTTAGTGACGCACACACACCCGGCCCTCCACATGATGTAACATGATTCCTCAGACCAGGCCTCCTTCTTCCCATCGTGCACCTGGTGCCATCTCTTCCCAAGTTAGTGACGCACACACACCCGGCCCTCCACATGATGTAATGTGGTTCATCAGACCAGGCCATCTTCATCCCATAGTGCACCTAGTGCCACCTCTTCCCCAGGTAAGTAACACACACACACAGCTGGCATCCACGTGATGTAACGTTCTTCTGACCAGGCATTTTCTTCCATCGCTTTATGGTCCAGTTCTGATCTTGCGGCCATCGTAGGTGCTTTTATTGGTGGACGGGAGTCAGCATGAGCACCCTGGCCAATCTGGAGCCCCATAAACATCAAGCTGTGATGTCCTGTGTCTCCTGACACCTTTCTATTATCGCCAATAATAACGTTGTCAGCTATTTGCTTGACAGTAGCTCTTCTGTGGGATCGGACCAGATGGTTTAGCCTTCACTTCCCATGTGCATCAATGAGCCTTTGGTACCCATCACCCTGTCACCAGTTTTCCTTCCTTGGACCACGTTTGATAAGTACTAACCACAGCATCCTGGGAACACCCCACAAGACCTGCCATTTTGCAGAAGCTCCGACCCAGTCATCTAAATCATCACAATTTGACCTAGTGATCCTTCCGCTTGCTCATTATTCCTGCTTCCCACACAACTTCAAGAAGCGTCTGTTCACCTCCTGCCTCATATATCCCACCAGGAACCGATGTCAACGATTAACTAATTAGTTTTAATGTTATAGCTGATTGGTGTATGGTGCCTGTAGTATGCAATGGCTCCCCCGATCACCAGCAGTTGGTACAGTGTGTCGCTCCAGAGTAAATGCAGGGCTGAAGCGCCCACGAGGCCTCCATACTCGACAGTCGTCGGATCACAAACAGAACCTGGATTCATCACTAAAGACAATATTGTTCCAGTCCAGGTTTATCGTTCACGACACCACTGCAAACGAAGGCAAATGTGGGTGGCAGTCAATGGCAGGACACTACCAAGTGTCTGGAAATAGTCCGGGCAGAGACAAGAGTGTAATGAAGGTGCCACCTGTGTCTGGATGGTGGACAATGAAAGTGTGGAAGCTGCTCGTGCTTGATAGATGAATGATCCTCTCTGGAGGCCTATTCGCCACATAACCACTGCCCCCCCAATACCTCCTGTTAGGTCACAATGGGCTAAATGACGGACAATTAGTCAAAATGACCATCTTGCTTCTCTCAGTCCAATCATGAACCCCCTCTCAAAGTCTCAACTGGGCAAAAGTCTTTAAGTGAGTCATAGAGTCATTTTTAGCAGTCAACAATCTCACTACCCAAAAGTAGCCTCTGAGAGCCTTTCATAGGGCAGCATGTTTACGCTCTCTAGTGGCAAGACCCAGTATCGAAATCAGACCACCCCTCTAACGATTTACATATCCGCATGCAGAATTTTGCAGCAATTACCATCTGGGTGCGATATTTCTGTACATCCATCGGGACCAGTATAAAATAATAAGAGAACCATGACGCACACAAATGTTTTTTTCTCATTTATTTCTTAAAATAATTTAAAAAGGGAAAAAAAAAGAACAAAATGTGCAAAACGAAGATTTACAGGAGATTTGCAGAAACGATGAGGATAACGATATGGAAACAACATCATGAACCGCTTCCCAGAAGCAGAAATTTTGGTCATTTTATTCCTTTATCCGGATGCCGCCGTGATTTTTCCTATCCAACTCCAAAGGCAATGAGCTGGATGGGGCTGTGCTAATGATAAAGTGCATTCACTTTCCTGAGTACTACTGATTGTTTTGGCGATTTATTAGGTTTCCGAGACCAAGGTCCAGGGAGAACGCCCACAAACACCTGGGCGGCAGCCATATTGCTTGCAGGCCAAATTATGATTCATGAATGGTGCCCAGTTCCTGCTGATATGGATAGGTTTCCAAAATGGCTACCTGCACAGTATACAGGCGGTACAGATTAAAGCCAATCATGCCTACATCTGTAGATGAGCACCACCGAGTAGTCTCTGAGACTTCAGTTAAAAGGGAATTACACCACAATTTATATCTTGACCTGCCACTTAAAGGGCATCTGTCAGCAGTTTTGCACGTATGACACTGGCCGACCTGTTACATGTGAACTTGGCAGCTGAAGACATCTGTGTTGGTCCCATGTTCATATGTGCCCGCATTGCTGAGAAAAGTGATGTTTTAATATATGCAAATGAGTCTCTAGGAGCAACGGGGGCGTTACCATTACACCTAGAGGCTCTGCTCTCTCTGCAACTGCTGCGTCCTCTGCGCTTTCACAGGGCCAGGTGTGATTACATTTACACTGTCTGGTCCTGTCAAAGTGCAGAGGGCGCGGCAGGTGCAGTAAGAGCTGAGCCTCTCGGTGTAATGGTAACGCCCCCGTTGCTCCTAGAGGCTCATTTGCATATATTAAAACATCATTTTTCTCAGCAATGCGGGCACATATGAACATGGGACCAACACAGATGTCTTCAGCTGCCAAGTGCACATGTAACAGGTCGGCCAGTGTCATACGTGCAAAACTGCTGACAGATGCCCTTTAAGCAGGTCAGAAGATAACAATGCTGGGTAGCAATAAGTACTATGGGAGGACACTTTACTTGAAAGCTACTATAGCCTGACACACACTAATCTTCTAGAAATCTTCCAGTAGATGTTAGTGTGCTCAGGGGCCCATAGAGCAACATAGGATGGGGCCCACAGGAACAAATTCCCCTTGATACCTATATACTTTGTGCTTAGACTGGAACCAGTCATATTCCCATAAAAATAGAAAAAAAAAAAAAAAAAAAAATCCATAAATTTCGGGCAAAAGCTTTATATTAAACTAAAAAAAATCTGATTAATATTGCAAAAAAAAGAATGGCATAACGAGACCACGGTGGGGCAGCATGCAGCGCTATTCTTACCCTAAAACTACGCAAATTAAACCATGCGAGAACCCGACGAACCCCTTTATAAGGCCTCTTGCACACGACCGTATGGCTTTTTAAGTGATTTGCGGTCCGCAAAAAACGGATTCGCAAAAAATACGGATGACGCCCGCGTGCATTCCATTTTTTGCGGAACGGAACAGCCGGCCCCTGATAGAACAGTCCTATCCTTGTCCGTTATGCGGACAATAATAATAGGACATGCTCTATCTTTGAATGGAACGGAAACGGAAGGCATACGGAGTAACTTCCATTTTTTTGTGGATCCATCGAAATGAATGGTTCCGTATACGGTATGCAAAAAACGGAACGTAAACGGAAAAAGAAACCGTTCGTGTGCAAGAGGCCTAAGTCAACGAGGTCCGGTGATAGGTGGCTGAAGATGGACAGGTCAGGGCGCCACAACAGAAATGTGAACAGGGCCTTAGCAAGCAGAATTGAAATGAGTAGATCATGCATCACTAAATCCTTTAAATGGATTTTCACAGTGTATAACGTAAGGCAGGCGCTCCATTGGGTGCATGGAAACCGCCAGCGCGATGCTGTTGACGGATCCACAGGTCTTGGATGTTTTTAGCTAGCACTTTGAGTAATGGGGTGGATCCAACTGGCTCCGTAATAGCCCCGATTATTAAGACATGAATACTCGGTACCTGTGTCAGCCGGGTTCACGCGTTGCGAGCGCAACCACACCGACACGTCAATGGTCGGGGGTTTCAAAATGACCAACGAACGTGCGGTTATGCAGCTCACAATTTATCAGGCGGCCATTAACAATGAAAATGCGTTTAGCTGCAGTCGCGCTGGTCTACTAGTCTGCGCCATTTTGGTCACAGCGCCGCCAGCCTTAATCAGCATCCATAAGCTAAGTGGCTGAGCAGTCCTTCCCTTATTAGAATATAATATATCCACAGGATCTGTCAACAGAAGTCAGTCTGCTTGATGATGGTTTCCAGAAACTCTTCATAGTAAATATGCTATGGATACGATTTATACGAGATGAGGAGTGACCGCGCCGATAGCATCCGACTAGTAACTAGCGATTTCCTACCCGACGGAATGTGTCTGAATACACCAGCCATCTTTAAGACTACAAGTCCCAGCAAGCTGGAACTCACCGCTTCAGTACAGGAGGTGCCTCAGTGACTGTGTCCGACATAAAACTGCGGATTTTAATGGAACGCAACCATAAAACAGATGATCACAGGATACAACAACATTCCAATTAGTCTTCCTACGACGGTCATAGAGAAAACGGTCTCAAAAGCAGGATTTAAAAGGCAAAAGAAAAAAAAAAAATCCATCTAACACTCATTCGCTTATATATATTTAGACAGGGTTTAAAATAACGGTCTGCTGGGAGTTGTAGTCTCACAGCAGTAGAGGAGCCGCAGGTTCCAAAAGCACTGACTCCGAAGTTCATTTTTTTAAAAATAAGGCATCACGGGTGCTTAGAAATCTATAACTTAAGGTCTTCCATAGACGTACGACAGGCCGAGAGTGCGAGCGTCTCCTTAAATGCCAAGTCCAGCTGCAGTGATCGGGGGAGGGGGTAAGTTCACTGATAAAATACCTCCCCTTTAAAAATAAAATAGTCCAAACGTCGGAGTGTCTCGTACGTGACCGGTGACCACTCAGTTGCCGTTACTGACTGTCGCTTCATTGCAGCTCTGCTCGTACGATGGGGGCGCATCTGGGAAAGGAAGGGGGAGGAAAAAAAAGTTCCGTTAGTGTCACGTGACCTGTCACTCGGGTCAAATATTTTATAAAAATCATACATTTATCCCAAATAACCCTCGTCTAGAGATATCAGATCAAGAGTTACAAACCAGTACATTTATCAGAGTCAAACAGGATTTTATTTTGATAAAAATCTGATTAATAAATCAGACCGAGATGAGAAATGGCATAAACGGGTTGTGGCGAGATGGAAACGTATCCCCCACCGGAGTGATGCAAGTCTGCCGCCGCTCCATTAACCCTATGAAAGCTGGGGTTTAAAAGGGGTAGTCCCATTAAGACAACTTACACACAGAATAGGGGATAAGGGTCTGGTCGGCAGGGGTCCGACCGCTGGGGCCCACGTTCCACTGATTTAAACAGAATCCATCATGAAGTCTGGCTGTCTGCTACCCCATGATGATATGGAGATTAAATCTCCGTATACTTTCATTGAATGCCTAAGTGGTATAAAAGATATTCTACTTCCCGAATGGTGAACTGTGCCAAATTTGTACCCGGGGGCAGAAGCCTTAGTAGCATTGAAAACGACAGGGTCACATTAAAGGGGACTGGTCACCTGGTTTGGGAGAACTCACATTGACTGGACCATGTGCCGATGCCATAGGTGAAGAGTCCCGGACTCCTCCCCCAGCGAGTTCACCGGGAACAACTGGTTGGCATATCACTAGGATATTCCACCAATGACCCACAACTATCTCTAGAACGAAGGGTGCACCGTGTAAGCGCGGCTGCCCACTGTTCATTTCTATGGGAGTACCAGCGATTTCCGGCAGTTCTATAGAAGTGAATGGAGTGGTGGCTGCGCTTGCGCAGTGCGCTATCCATTCAATTCTATGGGACTTCTGAAAATAGTGACGCTCAGCCATCTTCGTTGCTCCTGCACAGTGCCCTCTCCCGAACTCCGGGTGCTCCTTTCTAGAGATAGGTGCAGTTCCCAGAGGTGGGACCTTCCCCCTATCTTAGAGATATGCCACCAGTGTTCCAGGTGAGACAACCACTAAGTTTCTTTTACCTTTCTTTGCAGTGATGAATGGGTTTGCTATAAGCAGGGTTGGGACCCTGAACCTCAGCTGCATAACAGGATGCTGGTGGTTTAGTGGCCCCCAAACCAGGTGACCGGCTCCTTTTTAAGAAGTGCGGATCACAAGGACAAGTGCAGCCATCGTCGTAGGAGGACTTACCGTAGGGATAACCCCATGTGCTATACTCCGGGGGTAGAATCAGCATGCTGGCTGTAGGAACTGGAACAACCGCTCCCTCGGCATAGTAGGGGACAGTGGCGCCTGTAGACAGGCAGAGGGTCGGGTGTGAGGGGGATCCCAGAGTTCCTGCCTCGGTCTCCCGGGAGTCTGTAAAGTTCAGTTCGGGCGCGTAGCAGAAGGGGGCGTTCGACTGTTGCTGCGAGTGGCACTTGGTGGGAATAGAGACATTGTCCATCGGCTGGGTGCTACTGCACTGCTCATAGTCGGCAGGAGGCGCGCTGGGAACAATGGGCGCTGGGACGTGCGATATGGAGTGTCTTAAACCTAGTCGAGACAGGTTGACTGGTACGTTTCCGATGTAGATGGGTAATGTGACTGAGACCTCCGGGCTTTTCAACGTGACCTGAAGGGGAAAAATAAATCAATTTATCAGTTCAGTCACATGGCAGACCATACTAACGTCAGTGAAAAATGAAGCTTTACTGGAAATACTCAATGTCTTTTTTTTTTTTTGCCATCAGTATCTGATTAGTGAGGGGTTGGACACCTCGCACCCCCGCCAATCAGCGGTTTCAGAGCTGCTCCCATTGAAGTGAATGGCAGGGTGTCGGACCCCACTGATCAGATATTGTTAGCCTATCGGTGGGAGTCTGACACCCGGGACCCCCACTGATGAGCTGTTTGATATGGCACCGGCTCTCGCAGAAGCGCCACTGCCTTCTCCAGCTTTCTTTAGGCCACGTGACGCCCCATTCATGGGTGACATGGCTCAGGCGCAGCTCGGCTGAATGGGCTGCAATACCAAGCACGGCCACTATCAGGACTAGGTTCTTTATAAAGGGTCAGGACATCGTCACGTTCTGTGTCTCGTTTGGAAAGACAGACATCACTAAGGTCCAGGCTGTTACAAGACATTTCATACGATGTTATAAAGCAAGGTTACCGCCATTTTGATGGCAAAAACAGCTCTGCGTGCTCCGAACGAACCGCAGCGTAAACATAAAAGATATGAATGGGAGAATGCAGTACTGTCTCCCCCCCACCAGATGGCAGTATGAACCGCTGACAGAACCAGAATATAACGTAGAATGATTAACCTTTCCTCCTAAATATCAGAGACGGATCAGTAATTCTTCTGAGCGAGATCACGCCAGGTGCGGATGCGTCACACGTGATCCTCACCGCATCTGTACCATCACGAGCCTCTCACCTGGAGATAATATTCGATCTGGATGAGGTTACAGCCTTGTAGGATGGACTGAGGAAGGGCAGGCACTAGAATCTGCTCGTCCCAAACCGCATGCTTCCAGGCCTTTACCGCTGCCCCCTCCACCTCTGCGATGGTCCTCAGGTCATAGATGGAACGCTTCGATCTATAAGCGACTTTCTGAGGACAGAGAAACACTCCGTAATACTACAACTCCAGCCGTTTCTCAGCAGGCAGTATTAAGATTCTAGTCCCTCTTACCTGAATAAGGCTCGCCACAATGGCTCCAGTGTCCCGGCCCGATTTATTCTCTAACTCTGTGTGAATTTTAATAGGTTGCCCCACTATATAGCCCCGGAGGTCGGAGGTCACACTCAGTAAAAGTTGCCCCGATTTCACCAGCTTGTAGTTAAACTTCTTGGTGGCGGTGGCGCAGCTTAATTGCTGGAAATAAATGAGGAAAAAGGTATTTAAAAAAAAAAAAAAAAAAAAACACATTGGCCATTCTATATAAAGTATAAAGGACCCGCCAGCGGATTCCCACAGGTCCTTCATACGATTCAGTAGGTGGTCATGTAGTACACATCGAACCGTCCAGCGCTCTGTTCTGGCTAATAGAGGGGGTTCCAGAACATCCATCCAATATACAGTCCCCCGAAATGGAGCTCATGGGGGGGGGGGGGACAATCGGCGCCTGCATACCTGCCGAACTAGACAGGTAGGAAGCTGCAGCCTCTCTGCTAGCTCACCTCGATATCCGGGATTTCATTCAGGTCCAGGGGCCTCAGGATGTAGAACTGCTTGCTGCTTCTGTAATCTTTGGAAAGTCTCCGCGTTTCTATAACGGCCTTCACCTGGTAAAGCACCTTTCCGAACGGCCCCTCGAAGGAGGTGGGTGCTGAATCTGCAGAGAGGGTAAAACAAAGCGTACTCGTTACAAGACATCGGCGACCAAAAAGCCCAATATGTCACCCAGGGACCCCTGACTGTAAACTGATGACATGGTGTCCAACTGCCAGGACCTCCGGCGGTCAACGAAAACCCAGCAGCAAATGCCAACTTTTCCTGCAGCGCCGCCACAGGTAAAATAAGGAATTACAGAATAAGATACAGACATGTCAGAAATGCTCTTTGTAGCTCCTAGGTATTCTGACTACTAGATGAGGGTCCTAAACAAGGACCCAGTTATCATAAATTCACAATTCCTTAATAGGACATTTGAAAATAATTTTCTAAACCAGACGTGGCTTTTAAAGGCCCACATGTACATAACCATAAAGTAGACCAAACCCGACGATTTCAGGGTGAAAGAAAGGCCAGGAATGTAAAATTTCAACTCCTGATCCTTTTGCTCTCAAAGAAGAAAAGCAGCCGCCGTAGGTACCCGTCAGTGGTACTTGGGACCCTCTATATAGGGGCAGACCCCGTGCCAATATCGAGCCTCGATCAGAGCTCATTTAAAAAGTGCCCTTCGCATAGCCTAAGGCAAAGTGAAATCGGGACAAATGATCGTTATTACAATCATTCGTCTCCCATTCACTTTGCATAATGTCGTCAGTACGTTCCCCTATTTTAGGTACTCACCTGACAAGTGAGCGTTTTCCTTGTTCGTCGGGTGATCAGCAGCACCTTTACATGGGCCAATTATCAGGAACGAGCGTTCATATGAACGTTCAATCATAATGATGGGCCATGTAGAAGGGCGCTAACTCCACGCCATGTCTTGGAACGGGGTCAAGAAGAATCGCTGACAGCCATTGAGGGGGTACGAGAACCTAAACGGATCTCCCACAATGCACTGCCCAATAAGCAGTGGTGCTATTTGGATCCCAAAAAATCCAGCACTGCTGTATGGTCAGTGTTTCCCCTCAGAGCCAAAACTTTCCATTACACCTTATCTCTGTGCAGCCTCATGCAGACGGACGTTCCCCGGCTGTGCCCGTACAGCGGGTCCGCAATATACGTGCCCTGGCCGTTTGTGTACCACATCACGGATGTGGACCTATTCGCTTCAACGGGTACGCAATCCGAAATGGAACCCCTACGGAGTGCTTCCATGGGGTTTGTCTCCATGCCTTTGTACCGTGGACGGATCACGGACCCATTCAAGTTGCAGGCGCACGGATGGTCCCTGTGCATTGGGGACCGCAAATTGCAGTCCCCAATGCACAGAACGGACGGGCAACGGCCGTCTGCATGAGCCCTTAGACCTTTCAGACGAACGTGCGTCCCCCCCGTGGCTGTGCTGCAAACCGCAAATTGCGGTCCGCAATGCACGGGCACCGACCGTGGGCCAGCCGCATGCGGATCGCGACCTCATTCACTTGAATGGGTTCCGCGATCCCTCCATTCCGCAAAAAGATAGAACAAGTTCCAGACCAATGGAGGACCAAAAGGCGAATGTTCATTTTGGGCGGTTTCACTATACAGTAGAACAGAGCGCCCGTGTTTTTACAGCGCAGAGCAGTAAAGCGATAAACTGCGAGCGCGTGACGGGACTCTCCAAGCATTTTAATCGCCCCCAGCCCCTGACCAGTCATCCTGACTGAGCGCTGCGCCGCTTTGAAGTCACCGCTGTGCAAGTCATTAATATTAAAATCATCATTCCGCCCTCCAGCAAGCGCCGGGAACCCGATAGCCGACTCAGTCATTACCTGGCAACAGAAACTGGAAAGGGAAGGTGTGCTCTCCGGGCTGCAGCGTCCCTGAAAGACACAATACAAAGAGATGAACACAATGCATTCCAGGGGCCAACACCCCACACAAGACACAGCTCCCATCAACAGTCTTCTCTGCTTGCTGTCAGTGAATGGAAACACTAGTTTACAACTTGAGGCTGCAAAACCCATCCTGATGTTAAAATAATAATAATGTTCCATTCACTTACAGCGAGCAGAGATCTTGAAAATTGGGAGAAATTAAAACAGTTATAGAAAGTTATACCAGTTTTCCTCATACAGGGATTATGGTTTACATACCTAGGACCATATGATATTTTTAAAGGGATTTTCCAGCTCAAGCCCAATTTTAGCTAGGGCATAGCACTCACCGGTTGCCGGACCCCAATGCCGAGGGTCCAGCACCAGCTGCTTCTGGTCCCCGGCGTGTCAACATCTGGAGGGGGTGTGGCGGGTCACTGCTGAGGCCAGTGATTGGCTGTGACCCCGTCCAGAAGAATACACACCGGGGAGCCAGACCAGACCCTCGGTACTGGAATGGAGTGGTGAGGAGCAAGCGAGACGCTTTTTTTTTCTTTTTCTCTTCTTCCTTCACTTTAGGTACAGTCTTAGCCCTAGTTAAAATTGGGGTTAAAGCTGGGAAACCCCTTTAAGCTGGCCATATATTAGACTGGTTGTCGCCGAGCTCATGTACGGTGACCATGTAAGGGCTCATGCACAGGACCAGATTTTCTTTCCGTTCTTTTACAGGTCTGTATGTGGAACCATTTACTTCAATGGTATAAAAAAAAACAAAAAAAAAACAAAATGACTGCATGTGCAATCCGTTTCCGGATGTCCGCTTTGCAGACAAGGACAGGCATTGTTACAAAGGATCCGCAAAAAAAAAAAAAAAACACGGATGCAATATGGGTGTCACACGGATGTCTTCCGTTATTTTTGCAGATCCGTGTCTTGTGGACCGCAGAATACATACGGGCCCTAATGTGTATGCCCAGGGGGGACACAAGGTACCGATCGTAGGGGCTGGCATTCAATCCTTTGGAGGACTTTCCCCACAAATGGAGATAAAACCTCATTGTCCGTTTGTTTTTTCAGGACTGTGAAAAGCAGGAAAGCTCTGGAGCCTCTCGGGGCATGGATCGCGCAGGCTGAGGGTTCTCAATTTACATGGTCTTTGGTGAGCGGAGGCAGGTAAGTGGCTGCAGAATGCCTTCACTAAATACGTACAGCCAGGAACTCGTCGCATGAATGCAGAACGCACTATATGTATTAATGCGGAGGAGACGAGGTCGGGCTCTTCACTAGACACAGCAGATGGGGCGCGGGGCTCTCCAGACAAGAGCGCAGGCGCTCAAAAGTTCAGAATCTTGAATAAAATGGTCCCGTTATCGATTATTTCGTTTCTAACGAGTTTCTTAGCTCTGAAAATAATCTGCAGATCTCTCCTCGACTGTGAAAGTAGAGATGTACTCATCTGCCGACCTAAAGGGAGACCCCGGACAAGCTCTCCCATTGTAACCAATCACTAGGGTGCAATTCACATTCCCTAAACCATCATTACCCACGATGTACATTAAAGGGGACCTCTAGTTTTAGGTCATTAATTAAAAGTCTTGCAACTTCATATACTTTGGCATAACATTTTCAAGACCTCTGCTTGCTGTTAGCATATGGATACTGAAATACTTTATACAATTGTAGTCCGTCCAGATCAGCGTTTTTAAAGCCGGCCATACACATTAGATGTCATATGGTCCAGCTAGTCCTCCAGACCTCCATACACATGGGAGGTCTGGAGGACTAGCTGGACCATATGACATCTATGTGTATGGAGGTCCGGAGGACTAGCTGGACCATATGACATCTGCCATACACACAACACAGATGGCGGTCATATAATCATCCAGCTAGTCCTCCAGACCCCCATACACATGGGAGGTCTGGAGGACTAGCTGGACCATATGACATCTATGTGTATGGAGGTCCGGAGGACTAGCTGGACCATATGACATCTGCCATACACACAACACAGATGGCGGTTGTATAGTCATCCAGCTAGTTCTCCACACCTTCCCCCATACACATGCATGCTCACTTCAGCGAAGCGTGAATGTTTTCGGAGCAGCGAGTAAGCCACTGATCGGGCATGTTGAAATCCAACTGCCCAATCCATCTTTCCCCATCAACTGCCATCAGGGGACACATTAGATGATTGGCCGTTCACGCTGAAACTGCCAGGTTCGGCAGACATTCATCTAATATGTATTGTCACCCTAGGTCTCTGGGTATAAATAAATGTGTTCCCATTCAGTGACTGCAAGCAGAGGTCTTGAAAGCAGTGGAGAATCAAAACGAAATAAATTAGAAAGCTGACTTATTCTATAATACAAAGATTTAGGGTCCACATGGTCACATTTTCCACCGTGGCAAAATCCGCCATATATTCCCCGCTGCAGGATGTGTGTGTGCGGCTGATTGTCACCGCCGGCAGAGTTAGATAAGGGCCCTCAGGGCAGGAAGGAAAGCAGGCTGCTCCTGCCTCACAGAATATTACGGGGGGCAGTCTCTTCTTTCATTCCGAATGGGTTCTCTATTTGGTAGCACCACTCTAAGGGTGCAGAAAATGTCTGCAAGAACCAAATTATCCGCCATAATGGACAGGGGAGAAGGGGGGGGGGGGGGAGCATATATTCGATAATCTGTTGTCACCGGTCCTCCTGAGCTCACAGGGTTTACCTTTATCAGCCATCGACAACGTCCCATTGAAGTACGGTTCTTCTACGTTCCAGGATGTCTCATTCACTTTGTTAGAGACCCCACATGAGCCGACACAGTTCACCTTGATGGCTGTAAAGAGCAAAGACAGGTTAGATAGGTGTATTTTACTATACACACATCTACAGTATATTCTTGTGCTCACAGCAGTTGTCGCTTCCCTTCCCCCACTCCACTTAGGGACAATGAGCACAGGAGAAAGCTATTCTGCATCCTAAGGAGACTTAAAAGCTATCCACGATTAAAAGCGACTTTTCAGAACCCAATAGTACAAGTAAAGCCCAAAAAAACTTTGTAATATAGTTTATTAGTGAAATATGCCTCTTTCTCCACTTATCAGGCTCCTTACATATTCATTCACTCTAAATTGACTGATCAACTCCATCTCCGGAGCGACTTCTCAGCGTCACTGAGAGATCGGGTTACAGTTCTCCACAGAAGGCTATGTAGAGAGGAGGGAGCAGGAAACTGGATGCTATGACATCTCCTATGCAGAGCACACACACACAAAGGAGATCCTGATCCCATCCTTCTAAAAGATACCCTCAGATGCAGCAGCATGGAGGACATTATACAGTTGTACTGAGCAGTGTAGTTGTGCATCCAGCAGTGGGTGAGGTAGAAAACTTACTTTCCTCTCTCTCACTCCCCTCTCCATAGACTTATGCGACTTACGGACTATAGGCAAGTGTAATTTGATCTCTCAGTGAAACTGAGATTTTTTAAATCAGTGAATTCAGGTCAAGGAGGAGTAAAGGAGCCTGATAG
The DNA here is from genome assembly GCF_905171765.1 of Bufo bufo. Taxonomy (NCBI): domain Eukaryota; kingdom Metazoa; phylum Chordata; class Amphibia; order Anura; family Bufonidae; genus Bufo; species Bufo bufo. Next base: position 13,415,974 of record NC_053396.1, on the reverse strand, counting down.
AAAAATGCCTCTTTCTCCACCTATGATGAGATATATTACAAAGTTTGTACTATTGATTTATGCAAAGTTGTATGAGGTATGGCAGTTATCCATTTTCTTTCTTCAGTACTTGCTATCCGTATACTCGAGGCATCAACAAACTAAAACATTAGTGATGTCATCACTACTTTAATAAATATATATTTAATTATTTTTTTCTTGACATCCCCTCCATCTTTTCTGTGCACTAGTTTGCAGTCAGATTCAAACCATGGGCAATCTCATTGCCTTTCACACCTCAGTGCTGTATACTAAAGAGTCTGGCAGCTAAATGGTTACACCCCCCCCCCCCCCCCCCCCCCCGCATTAGATTTTACAGGACAGTTCCGCTTCACAAAGTGAAATGATTGCTACATTTTGCGGAACAGAAAATAACCACAGATCCCGTCACCAACAGGAATGACATGTCGGGAGATTACGGCTGCGTGCAGTCACACGAAGAAAACAGACAGATAACAGAGATCCAAAAACTGCAGGAAAAAGCATGGTGGACAGTATGCTGGGATCAGTAGTCCTATATCAGTTACACCAAAAATTCCTGGACAAGGCAGCAGAAAGCTTTTTTTTTTCTTATATTCTATAGGCCGCAGTGGTACCGAGCGGTCGGCTGCTTTATGCAAATACTAATATATAGTTATTAGAAGGTCGGTGGCGATCTCTTCCCTCGCGCAGCACCTGCTTCCGTTGGGGGCCCCTCAACTCTCCCCTGACTGCAGATGTTAAGGATGAAATTGGTTGTGCTTGTTGGATTTCAACATGCCCGATTCTTTTGTTCTCGGGAAGATAACTGCTTACTCCCTTCTCCTGTTCACAAGACACGCATGCTTAGCTGAGCATGCATGTGTATGGGGGGGGGGGAAACAAGAGAGAGAGCTGTCACCTGAGTATGGCCAGTTTTAAAGGGTTTTTTTAAGACATTTATACCGATGACCTATCCTCTAAAAAGTCATCAGTATCTAATCGGTGGGGATCCGACCACCAGGACCCCCACCGATCAGTAGTTTGAGAAGGCACCGGGGCTCACAGTAGTGTAGCAGCCTTCTCTCAGCTTACCAAGCACAGCGCTGTACATTGAATAGTGGCTGTGCTTGGTATTGCAGCCCAGGCCATTCACTTCAGTGGGGGCCGCTGAACGTGACCTAGGGAAGGCCGCACCACTACGGCGAGTGCCAGTGTCTTCTCAAGAGACTGATCGGCAGGGGTCCCGGGTGTCAGACCCCACCGATCAGATACAGATGACCTATCCTCTGGATAGGTCATCAGTTAATAAACCTCGTTCATTCTCAGTATCAATGGGGGTTCCAGAGGTTGGACCCCCACCGATCATAAAGTGATGGCCTCCTACTGATATGCCATCACTTTACAAGATGGGAATACGCCTTTAAGCAAGGTCTGACGCCAGAGCTGCAGACGTTAACACCCGGCATGTTTTGCAGAAACACCCAGGAGACGCATTAGCGGCCACGAACACGGCGACGTGTGTACACGAGGCCACGTCAGTTCACAGTCCAGGAAGAGAGGCTTGTTTTTCCTTTTCTGCTTTGTCCCAGTGATCGGTGTGTACGAAGTAAACCAAAAAACAATGACAATGTAAAACCCCGGGCAACTCCCAGATACAGAGGAAAGGCACCGCCGGTCACCCAGGGGAAAGGCGTTAAAGGGCCAAACTTCATAAAACCCAACATAAAAAAAAAGGTGGGCGCCAACGTCACCCCTCTGAATGCATCCGTCTATACAGTCCATCAGAGTTCTATCCTGCCCTAATAATAATAGAATTTGTTACAATGTATCAGCTTGAAATTTCGACTGCTTAGAGGGCTTGTCCATGTGTACTGATGACCTATCCGACTCCCAGCGCCGATCAGCTGTATGTTTACCAAGCACAGCGCCACACATTGTATAGTGGCCGTTCTTGGTATTGCAGCTCATGTGACCGATGAACGTGATGCCGCTAGCCTCTTCAAACAGCTGATTGGGAGGGGTGCTGGGAGTCAAACCCACACCCATCAGTATTAAACACTTGAACAAACCCTTTAATTCCCAGGAGATTATTTAGACTGGATACAATTGTAACAAACCATAAACGGCGAGAAGTATTAGGTCCGAGCAGATTTTCAGCCTCCCGATTGAATAAAAGGAAGTTGCCATTCACTGCCAGCAAGCAGAGATATTTCAGTACACAGTGACTAATCTTTACTGACACTGAAACAATCTCCTGATATATTTCTGTTGAACCTACCAAGCTGGTTCCTGCTGGGCCTGTGAACTTCTGCTCTGAGGGCTAGAAAGCTGCCATGGATAAATCAGATTTCAGGGATTGACTTTCACTCGGATTATTTGCCTTGTGTCAATGAATGATAACCCGGAAGTTTTTTTAGGTTAATAGTTAATCCAGAATAATACTCTGAGGAGTCAACGTATATAGGAATGTAGTACGTCCGTCCATGCCACCGCCCTATAAGTGCAAAACAGGCACGACAGTCAGGTAAAAGGTCATCTGTAAGCACACAGATCTAGGAGACCCATAATGGAGAGAAGTTCGTCCATCTGCCCCTTCTGTTCCTCTGGGGAGGGTCTCACACCATATATGGAAAGCCCACAGTCCTCTCAGCCAATCAGGATGCTCACATGTCCACTCCTAATTGCAGAGACTCGAGTTGGGCACAGTAGCCAGAAGAAGAGGACGAGGGAGCTTTTTTTTGGCATTTCTGATTTGCCACAGTGGATCAAGCTCCTTAATTTGCATAGGACACACAAAAGTATCTCATGGTCGGACTTTGCATCCAGCCCGTGTGAAGGCACAGCAAGCTGCCTGAAAAGCCCCGTCTGAGGCACAGCCCAACGAAGATCGCTTGTTCGAGTTCCCTACGGGACCAAAACCTACAGCAAAATGGGTGGAAGAAAATTTTTAAAAATATTAAAAAAAATATATATATTAAAATTTTAAGTCACCTCAATGTTCCACATAAAAATAAACAATAGAAAAATAACAATGTCCGAAAATGTCCAAATTATATAACCATATTTATCATGTGCAGTGAATGTTGCAACGGGAAAAAATTGCAGATTTGCGGTTTTCTGGACAAATTGACAGCCTCCCCCTAGAAAAAAATTTAACAAAAAAGATATGCCCTTACACGGCCATGTGAATAAAAAATTGAAAAAGTTATGGCTCTGGGAAGGCAGGAAGGAAAAACACAAAAATGCCAAAATTAAGAAAGGGCTTTGTCCCTAAGGGTTTAAGGTGGACACACACATTACATGTTACTGTGCCTAATGGGGCAGCTTGGCTCTCTCCTCTAGGGGGGGTTTGAATAAGGACTGAACAAGCCGTTTGCTCCCTGGAGATAAGCGGCACCAGGAGCTGGATAACCGCTTCTCCCCTTATGGCACTATTTCTGGCCAAGGTCACATGGGTTTGGCCACTTTCAGGTCATCTGTCCTGGACTCTTCCGATGCATGGACATTACGTATCGTTCTCATTATGACCGAATATTTTCCAAGGAAGTTCCCAGTACGTGAGAATAGTAATAAGAAGCGGCGCCCAGATTCTTCGCACCGCTGATCAGTCCTGAGTGCAGATTTATTATGGTCTCAGGTCCTCTGCACTTGGCTCCTCCACAAGGTACTGTGCAGCGAGCCACCCCCTCCTCCAGAATGTATAGCCCCCCCCAGTGACATTACATACAGAAGGATCGCCTGTTTCCAGAGTCGCTTACTGTGACTGTAAACTAAGGAGCAGTCTGGGCCCAGGCCCAAAACCTGCCTCAGACAAGCCTCCCCCTCCCCCCGCGCTGCTCCCATTTCAAGGACTCCCTATCACCTGCCCTCCCTCCCCTACCACGGGCCTAACCTTAACCCCTTGCCGGACGCGCTCCATCCAAACGGCAGGCGTCAAACACATAACCTGAAGTGCCTGACGTCGGTAAGCAAAATAAAATATTTCCTGTTGATGATCATTTGTATCTTTACAAATTTGCAATTAAAAAAGATAAAATATAAAAAAAAAAAAAAAAAAATTAGTCCTGGATCACACCATTTCTCCTCTGGTCACATCCAGAGCTGCATTCTAAATTCTTCTGGCTGTCAGCTCCCTCTTGTTTGGTGTCTACACAGTGCACAATCTATTTTGGAGTGGTTATATCTTTTATTAGGGGGCGTTCACACCACTATATAGGACATGTTCTGTTTTTTGCGGTACGGCGGAACGGACATACGGATGTGTAGAGCACACGGCGCGCTGTCCCCATCCTTTACGGCCCCACTGAAATGAATGGGTCCACACCCAATCCGCAAAAAAAAAATATGGTCATGTGAGTGCCTCCCTACATTAATCCAGCACAGATGAGTGCAGCGGGCTATAGGAACCTTCACCCGTACACATGCATGCTCAGCTGAATGGGAAGTTCTGTTCAGCTCTGAGAGTGGAGAGGGGACTAAGCTGTTGACAGACACTTCTGGCAGCAGTTTATCTACCTGAGAACAAAGGATCGGACAGGTTGTCATCTTATCTCCCCCGACATCCGACGCTAGGGAAAGTCGGGAGACCCCCATATACATTATATGGGCAGCCGGTCCCGCTGTAATCTAGTTTTTTTTGCCGACAGTCCAATATGCATGGTCACCTTAGGGGTATGTTCAAATTCAGCAGATTTGATAATATTTATAAGACTGATAGAGGGGTTTTCCGGGAGTACAATATTGATGGCTTAGCCTCAGGATAGGTCATGGTGGGGGTCCGACTCCCAGCAGCTTCCTGATCAGTTGTTTGAAGAGGCTGCTGCGCTCTGGTGAGTGCTGCAGCCTTCTCTCAGCACAGCGCCGTACATTGTATAGTGGCTGCACTTGGTATTGCACCTAGGCCATTCACTTGAATGGGACTGAGCGTGACGTCACTGGCCTAGGCAGAGGCCACAGCAGCCTCACCAAACAGCTGATCGTCGGGCGTGCTGGGAGTCGGACCCCAACCAATCTGATATCCTGAGGATAGGTTTTCAGTATTTTACTCCTGGGAAATCCCTTTAATTCCACTCATAAGAACGGATGTCTGTAAGCCACAGTCTGGTGGAACAGTCACAGAAAAGACTGTACTGCAAATCTGCCCTAAATGGGAAACCACAAATTAAAGGGGTATGACCAAAATGACCATTTACACACAGGGTCACTTTTTCTCGAGATCAGCGGGGGTTGCAGCTGCCAGACGCAATCCTACGAGGAGCTAGGACCCTCATCTATCAGCTGGAGTGTAGACTGTCTCTATGTAGCCCATTGCCGTGTAATGCTTTCGTTTGCCTGTGGTGGCGCTGCAGGGGAATAAAACATTAGTTGCAGAGTTCCTCTTTAAATTACATGCAGGGTCCAGCAGAGATAAGCTTCTGTCAAGGAAAAACTTATCAAAAACGGCCGGAGGGGCATCGGCCCGCACCCTGCTGCTTAAAGAACAGAATGTATCAAGGATCCAAAAAATGTCCTTAAAGACGACGCACCTTATGCAATTATACAGAGTCACGTCTGACCTACGCGGACACGCAGAGCCGTCACATGTTACATGTTTGTGACTACTACTCACGTGTTGACAAATCAGACACTTCTGCACTGACATAACTGAGTAAAGTCCACGCTGGGAGTGGTGGTTTTGGCTGCGGCTACATTTCCTCTGACATCATCCGCAGGTTCGGTAAAAGTTTGTACAAGTAATTTGAGCGTTCGAGTACAAAGAAGAACAAAGAAAGCTTTATGTGTGGTGAAAAAAGAAAGGAAAAACCCCTGCAGCTACTGGATCCGTAAAAAGGGCTAAGGCGGCCCAGAACACCTCGGCAGGGTACAGCCACAAGACCGGATCAGTCCAAATCCCGGCACCTCTGCCCATCAGCACCGCAGCCTCTTAAAGGGGTTGTCCGGTTTCCTATTTTGATGACCTATCCTCAGGAGACTGGATAACCCTGAGACCAAACACAGCGCCGTCCATTGGATAGTGGCTGTGCTTGGTATTACAGCTCAGTCCCATTTACTGGAATCGGACTGAGCTGCGCCTAGGCCATGACTGGCCTAGAAAGAGCTGTGGCCCCTTGCAACTGATAGGAGGGAGTCCGTCACCCCTGCCAATCAGATATTGATCACCTATCCTGGGGATGGCCAACCTGTGGCTCTCCAGCTATTGCAAAACTACAACTCCCAGCAAGCCCAGACTACCTACTTCTATCAGCCTACAGCAGGGCATGGTGGGAATTGTAGTTTTAGAACATCTGGAGAGCCGCAGGTTGGCCAGCCCTGAAGATAGGTCATCAGTATGTAAAGGGTTTATTTTATGATTAATGTAAAAAATGAAAGAAAAAAAAACGGACATCATACAGCACATGACAACCGCTATCTAACAAAGCTAGAACCGGCCCTGTACCTCACATGGATCCAGAGATCTCAACATTCATGGCTCCAATTGTTCTGCTAGGTTTATTTCAAGCTGGCCGCTCATGGGCGTGCCCTTTCTGCTGCAGCTCTCTCTCTCTATCACAGCTCCGGGGGAAGCTGAATGATGGAACTGTGCACGTGCGTCCGCCTCAGCAAGGTGGACAGAGAAATAATGTAAAGAGCTAACAGCAGGTGGCGCTATACAGATCCATTTTACTGTATAACTCAGCGGCTATACAAAAATTTTTATGACATGCAATTGCAAGAGTAGATCCAGGGGCTGGTTTGACAATGCCTTTAAGTCCTGGGAAAACCCTTTTAGGAGCAATTACTGCCGACTGTGAAAGGGAAGGGGGGGGGGGATTGCCATTGGTCCTTTTTTCTCCAAACCATCATAAAGGGGGTACTGTAGCATTAGAAGGGGGCTATTCTGGCCAGGACTCACATTGTGCGGCCACATGATGAAAGTGAACGGCCGCACGTTGCGACCCAACATTTGTGAGAAGTCCAGACCTGCCGGTTTTCTTGGAGACTCTTCAGTCCAGGAAACTTGTCGGTTGGACATGGACCTCACTTACCTTCACTGGCCGCACTATACCGGATCTTTGCGTTGAGGCCCCACCCTTACATTCACATGAAGGGGGCTGCCGCTTCCCCCATGACATCCTTGTACCCTAATAGGACCCCCTGGTCTCTAATCGTAGCCTACAGACCCCTGCGGGGAGGGAGAGGATTCTGCTGTTTTCCCGTTGACGTTCAGGCCACAGGGGCTCATCTCTCATCCCATCCCTTTCTGATTCAGGGTCTGTACAGAGCACGCCCCCTGCCGTAGTGCATCGCGAGATGCTGTACTGCCGCCAGGTCGCCGCTGAGAATCGGGAATTTACAAAACCTCGAGATAGAAACAAGCATCCCGTGTAAGGATGCCGCCGGCGCCCCGCTGCCCACCCAGGAGGTAAAAATGAATCATAGCAACGGCCGTCCCTAACGCATCAAGTAGAAATGCCCCCGACCGCTGGATGCAACGATTGCCTCCTCATCCCGTGCACAATAAGCTATAAAAATAGCTTCCTCAGGGAGCAGAAAACAAAGACGCTGCTTGTTCTAGGCCTTTAACTCTTCCGGACAGAGATGCTTAAGAAATCCAGAAAATGTTCTCCTGCTACTGAGACCTGCTACGGTCCTGACACCAAAACCACCACAAACAAGCCATCGCTTTAAAGGAATGCAAGTCACGAGGAAGTGTCTTCTTATCGCCTGCATTCTCAAATACATCTTCCGTTAGATCATATCTTAGACACTGGTCACATCCAGAGCTGCAGGCACCCTTTCGCTGTTTTTTTTTGCGGATACCTTTCAGGCAGCAGGGCCTGCAGATGCCATACACTGCCTTTAGGGCTCGTAAAATCAAACGTCGCATCATGACACACGATTGGCGCCAAACATCCAAACCTGCTAGATTTTAACACGCCACATTCTCCAGTCGGCCGTGTTGTAGCCCTAGCCTTGAAGAGCCTGGCACCCCTGCGCGGTCATTAGAGGCGGGCCTGTCAGCGCAGCGTAGACGGATTCCAAGTAGCAACCAGCAGAATTCGAAATTGCGTAAGGACACAGCTACACAGTGCGGCCGTGTCGCGGTAAAGTAGTGCATGGCCGTGCACGCTGCAGCAGGCTGTAATTTAATTGGTCTGCATTGTTAACTGGAACGCTGCATCTGCAATACCACGCGGCCATTACCAAACCAGGGGTCTAGCAACTCCAGCTGCCGTGAAACTACAACTCCCCCAATGTACATTTGCTCAGCTGTTCTTGTAAGGGCACTTTCACACTAGCGGTTTTGTTTTCCGGTATGGAGTTCCGTCACAGGAGCTCAATATCAATACCGGAAAAAAACGGATCAGTTTTATCCTAATGCATTCTGAATAGAGAGCAATCCGTTCAGGATGCATCAGTTCAGTCCCTCTTACGTTTTTTGGCCGGAGAAAATACCGCAGCATGCTGCAGTTTTCTCTCGGGCCAAAAATCCTGAACACTTGCCGGTACGCCGGATCCGGCATTCATTTCCATTGAAATGTATTAGTGCCGGTGTTCTGCCAAATCTCTATACCTTGCCAAAAGTCTATACCGAAAGTGACGAGGCCGCCAAGGAATCAGCTGGAGGAGGGTGTGCACTGCGCAAGCGCACATCCACCGGCTTAGCAAAGAATTATTGCAGCGCCGGGATAGAAGTACTTTGTACACCGCGCATGCGCACTTAGGGGTATAGAGATTTTGCAGCGCAAAATGTTTCATCAGATCCCCCTACCCTGAGTGCGCAGGCGCCCACAAATCATCAGTTGCAGTTCAGCTCTACTATGTGGTGAGCTCGGTATTCAGCACTCAGCTCTGCGGTAAGGATGAACTGCAACTGATGATTTGTGGGCGCCTGCGCACTCAGGGGTAGGGTGACCTGATGAAACATTTTGCGCTGCAAAATCTCTATACCCCTAAGTGCGCATGCGCGGTGTACAAAGTACTTCTATCGCGGCGCTGCAATAATTCTTTGTTAAGACGGTGGATGTGCGCTTGCGCAGCGCACACCCTCCTCCAGCCGATTCCTTGGCGGCCTCGTCACTTCCGGTATAGACTTTTGGCAAGCTATAGAGATTTGGCAGAACACCGGCATTAAAATTTCCGCATTGACGTACCCGTTCTTCCGGTCTGCGCATGCGCAGACCTTTAAATCTGTGGGGGAAAAAAATACCGGATGAGTTTTTCCGGATGACAACCGTCTGACAAATGCATCCGTTTGCGTCCAGATTGCCGGATCCGGCCTAAATCCTCTGCCGCAAGTGTGAAAGTACCCTAACTCCCATGGAAGTGAAAGAAGGATTCTGGGAGTTGTAGTTTCAGAACAGCTGGCAACAGTGCGGTCCGATTAATTATTATCTAGAGCCCACTGCAGCTCATACGGCCGCTTGATACTCAACTGCATCGCGGCCGCACCATGCGGTCGACACACCTTGGGTTGCGGCGATTTCTTGTCGTAGAAGTCTTTCACGTGTGATGATAGTCAATGGAGTTGCAATGTGACATGCTGAGACGCGACGGACAGCAGAAAATCCATCCGAGTCAGGGTTTTTTGCAACGGTCGCGACACCATAGACTATCATTATAAAAATTGTCGCGCGACATACGTTGCAGTGTAGTTGTGCCCTATTAGTCGTGCGACACACGTTGTCGTGTAGACCTAGCCTAACAGGTTTGCATACCGGACCACCACATCACACCGATCCTTCTAACATCAGAATATTTGGTAGCTGCCAGTTAAGCAATTGCTTCAGGTGTTTGCATACACCGCAGAATCCTAAAAAACCCCTCTCTAGTCACACAGGAGGTCTGCGGTCGCCCGGCTGTGGCTGCTGCTTCCCCCTCCCTTCTTCTAATTCCTCAAACTGACCACAACAGGTCGAAGAGACCGAAACCATCTCCAGGGCGACGACATTGTGCTCCGGGATCCCAAATACACGAGGCGGGTCACCTGGAATACAACGCCCCGTCCCGTAATAAACCCGTGAGGTCATGGAAAGAATGGTGCACCCTTCTAGATAAAGTAATGATCGCGGGGGCGTGCCCTGGCTGATAACAGAGAGCCATAGCCATCAGGTTGCACGTCCCTCTAAATGGCCAATTAGCAAGAGAGACATCTAGCAACCAATCAGATTCCGGCTGTCCGTGGATACGCTGCGATCGGATTGGTTGGTTGCCACCTAACCAATCGGATCCCTGCTTTTATGTCCCCAACTTGCGCCTAAAGGCTGGAATCTGATTGGTCGTGACATTTATTTGCACCAAGGCTTTTACATGCCCCCTCCCAGATTTAATACAAGAGGGGGGGGGGTAGAGAGGTAAAACGTACAGGACGGCACACGGGTCAGTTCGGACGTGTAGGTGCAATGATGGCTCCTTCTTACCTGCACCCACAGGGCAAGGCGCTATACTAAAAATGGTCACCCCTGGCGAGGTAATGTGACACCCTGTATGCACAGTTTAACCATTGTATGCCCTGTGTGAACAGTGCAAACCTCGCCGAGTGGGGGAGGGGGTGCAGATACTTTTGCACTGGCCCTTTACACACCTGTCTGAACGGGGAATAAGGCGAAAGAAACAGGGCGGGCGGGCAGGGGGCAGCCGCTGCCAAGGGAGTTATTTTGAGGAATGTAAGAGAGGGGGGGGGGGGGGACCTGGATCCAACCGGAGGCTTTAATCTGGATTATCCGGAGAGGAGGGGTGGACAGGGCGAGGCCTGGGCCGGCATAATAAAGATGGGGTTATTATAGGACACCCACAACAAGGTCCAATATATGGGGGGGGGGGGGATTGTTCACCCTAAAGAGGTGGTCTCCAACCTGCTACTGCAAACTACAACTCCCAGCATGCGCCGGCAGCCCAGTGGTTGCAAGACTACAACTCCCAGCATGCGCCGGCAGCCCAGTGGTTGCAAGACTACAACTCCCAGCATGCGCCGGCAGCCCAGTGGTTGCAAGACTACAACTCCCAGCATGCGCCGGCAGCCCAGTGGTTGCAAGACTACAACTCCCAGCATGCGCCGGCAGCCCAGTGGTTGCAAGACTACAACTCCCAGCATGCGCCGGCAGCCCAGTGGTTGCAAAACTACAACTCCCAGCATGCGCCGGCAGCCCAGTGGTTGCAAAACTACAACTCCCAGCATGCGCCGGCAGCCCAGTGGTTGCAAGACTACAACTCCCAGCATGCGCCGGCAGCCCAGTGGTTGCAAGACTACAACTCCCAGCATGCGCCGGCAGCCCAGGGGTTGCAAGACTACAACTCCCAGCATGCGCCGGCAGCCCAGGGGTTGCAAGACTACAACTCCCAGCATGCGCCGGCAGCCCAGGGGTTGCAAGACTACAACTCCCAGCATGCCGACAGGCAAAGGCTGAGACCATGTCACGTGTAGGGGGATCAGCACCTCACCACATGGACTCTCCCAGACACAGTCATCACTCTGGCCGCTGTAGAACTACAAGTCCCAGGCCCAGCCATGCTTGGACTTGTAGTTCTACAACAAGTGCAAGTACAACCGCACCCCCCCAGTTATAGGTAAGTACCCACCTTTATATGGCTGCACCCATGAAGAGCTCCTACAGTAACCCTTTAACTTCCTGGTGCTTGGCTTAAGTCATTTAAGGGGTTAAAAGCCAGTCTGGGTGTCATCGGAGACCTAGACCATGGGTGCTCACTTCAACCTGGGACAAGCCCCACTACAGTCAGCCGATAAAGCATGGACATGCCCGGCACGGGGGGGGGGGGGGGGGGATGGGGTGTCAGCAGCACCCATGGGTGCCCATGTGTACTCACTCTTGTAGGGCAGGGCCGCGGTGGTCCTGATGGTGACAGTCCCGCACAGGGACTCCCCGGGGCTGTAGATCACCCGGCTGTCCCTCAGGCTGATCTCGAAGAGCTGCACCTTCCCCATGGCCGAGCGCTGACTGCGGCTGCACAGCCTCAGCCCGCAGCCACACAGCCTGCGTGACGTCAGCGCCCGCCCCGCCCAGCGCTCAGGCCACGCCCCCTGCTGGTAACTCAGCTGTCAGCAGGGCTGTGGGGGTCATCTGCTTGTCTGCTCTGCACAACTCATCCTTTCCTTACATTTCTCTGTTTTGTTTTTTTAAGGATCTCAGGGAAATAATTTATTTTAATCACAGTGTCATTCGCGATAGGCACAAATCAGCGCTACGCTCATAAAACGTATTCGTTAAATTTGCCGCACGATTTAAGGCTTCGATTCAATCATTTAATTTTTTTTTTTGTCATTTAACCCTTTAATGGCTAAGCGATTTTTCGTATATTTGCCTTTACGTTTATTTACTCCCGCCCTTTGCTGGAGCCATATTAAAAAAAAAAATTCCAAATGGGGTGGAATTGGGTAAAAAAAAAAAATCGCAATTCCGCGTTAGTTTTATGGGTTTCATTGTTACTGCTTTCACTTTGCGCTAAAATTGACCTCTTCTCTTCATTCTCCGGGTCAGTACGATTACAGCGATGCCACATTTATATAGTCGACCTGTTGTTTTTTTAATAATACCATTTTAGAGTGCTTATGACTTTTACTACTTTTTATTAAAAAAAATTCGGGGAGTTGATTTTTTCCAAGACAGAGTTCACCGTACGGCAAAAATATTCTTATATTTTAATAGTTTGGGCGTTGTAGGACGCAGCGCGATGCCCATTAACAATTTTTTATGTGTTATTTTTATTATGATTTGAATTTAGACTTTTTTTTATAGTTGTAAAAACTATTTTTTAGTTTGTTTTTTTAAGTCCTCTCATGGGACTTGAATATGCGGTCTCCAGATCACTTTACAGATTAAGACAAGGGCTACACGGCGACACTTTCGCGGCCAGGATCGCTGAGCAGCGGTGATCCCATGATAGAAATGAATAGGATCGCCGCGTCAGTCGCAAGAAATCCAATACGGATGGATTTCTTGCGACTGCCGCGGCGATCCTATTCATTTCTATGGGATCACCGCTGCTCAATGATCCTGGCCGCGACAGGTGTCGAGCGCCCAGTGTCGCCGTGTAGCCCTTGCCTTACTATTGCAGTGTATGGGAGATTCTGTGCGGTCAATCCGCATCAATTGGTGCGGATTTGCGTGCGGTTTTTCCGCATGCAGATTTTACTAAGTGAATGAAGAAAATCCGGTCAGGAAAAATAAATTAAATTGACATGCTGCTGATTTAAAAATCCGCACCGCAGGTCAAAATCCGCGCGGAAAAAATCAGCATCGTGTGCATTGAGAATTTCAAATTCTCATAGAAAACAATGTACATGACCTACGGTGCGGATTTTCCGCATGCAAATCAGCGCAGAAAATCTGCATGCAATCCTGATCTGTCACCGCCAGCTCTCTGAGAAGCTCTGGCAGACGTTCTTCTGTACCTCTTGCATGATGTTCTTTGTTTTGGTTTCACTTTGTCATCTCCTTTCCTTCTCCCAGCTGTCACCTATTCACACTAATTGCCTCCCTTTATATTCCCTCCCATACTGCCTCACTTGGCGGTTTATACTACTTCCTGGATTGGTGTTCACTACTGGAGACTTCTGCTGCTGCTTGTTCAGATAAGTCATTTCATGTATTGTGTTTTATTGCTGGCTTAATTCTAGGTGACCCTGACTCCCTCCGTATTAAGTGCAGGGAGCCGGTGGTCGTGTCAATACGGAATCGGCTCGAGCTGCTCTAACTGGTTATATATCACAGACAAGTTCGGGTAATTGATCTTTCCGAGCCGTCCTGTATATGATGTGCTCTAAAACAAGGCACGTGAATATTTTATGAGAGATTGTCTCTGTTTATCCAGCCAGAGAGTGATGCGCCTGATATGTTCTCATGCCTGCGGATAGCTATGCTTTTAAAATAAGATATACCGTATGTCAGTATGGTCAGATCAGGTCACCATCTTCGTAAACAATTGTTTGTTTAGCAACTATTCACACAACCATAGTGCTGCCGTGTCCGTGTTGTGGGCCGCAAAACAGGGGGCACCGGCCGTGTGAATTCTCGTGGTGCGGACCCATTACCATCCATGAGTTGGCGATCTTCAACATAGGATACGTCCTAATCTTTTGCCTTATCTTGCGGATCATGGACACATTGAAGGCAATGGGTCGGCACCGGGATGCAGAGTTCACACGTCCGGTGCCCATGTTTTATGGACCCGTGGTTTGCGGTCTGCAAGGCGAATACGGCGGCACTACGGCCGAGTGAATGGGGCCTTACTGTCCCAATTATATATATTTTTTTATTGTCCCTACTTTAAAGGGAACCTGTCACCAGGATTTTGCGTATAGAGCTGAGGGTTGAGGGTTGCTAGATGGCCGCAATCACATCCGCAATACCCAGTCCCCATAGCTCTGTGTGCTTTTATTGTGTAAAAAAAAGATTTGATACATATGCAAATTAACCTGAGATGAGTCCTGTCCCTGACTCATCTCACGTACAGGACACATCTCAGGTACACTCAGCATTGCCTGGTATGGCTGGCAGGAGCAGGGTTAATCTCCCTGTTCCACCCCTGTCAGGAGCAGCAGGGTGGTCTGGTCCTAACTAGAGGGGGAGAAAAAGAGGCTAGACAAGGAGTCTGAGGGAGAGGTTAAAAGGAGAGAGAACAAAGACCATGTGCTCACCTCCTCAGGCCTCAGCTTAGGAGACTCACAGCTCTCTGCATGTTCTTTATCAAGCAGAAGAAAGACCATAGAGTCAAAAAGTTAGAGAACCTGCATGGCCAAGCGAGGAGTCAGTCAGTAAGCTAACTTCCTACTACAGCTATTCAGACTCTGCTGCTGTGGAGGGATTACAGTTAAGACACCCTACACACTTTGACCAAACGTAGTCATTTGAAACTGTATGCCACAATTGAAGATCTATACCTCACTATTTGGGGAAAGAATTTGCCCTGTGATTTGCTATAACTGGATGTACTACAACTCCTGTTTTGCACTCAAGTGAAAAAGAGACGTTTATTCTTCTAACTCTAACCTGGTTTCCTGACTTTCCGGCTACCACACCATACACCGACCATTGCCCCTTGGACTCTACAAGCCCTGCCTTGCACTCATTCAAGTACCTAACATCACAGGCACCCCAGCTACCAACTAGCAAGTGCCCCAGAACCAGGGTGTTTTCCCAAGGGAAGAAAGGGAAACCACTGTGACAGAGCCACTACTACTCCCATCCTTTGCTTCAGCTCCTCAAGGGCTCGCTGCAACAGAAGAAGGTGTGTGACTGTAGGACGACACTATACAGGCTTTGTTTGTTGTCTGTTACCATGGAGACACATCAGTCTGCACTTAGAGCTGTACAAAATGAACAGTAGGAAAGTCGGCCTTATGGAGCTTGCAGAATATAAAATAATCATTTTCCATTACTCTCCCGCCACAGCTCGAAACACAGCAGCAGCAATTATGTGATAAATGGGAGTTGAGGCCTCACTAATGACACTACTTAGATTGTATTGGAATTCTACATTTCAGTGTTCCTGACGAGTTTAGGTTAGCTCCCTGGAAGGAATGGATCCAGCAACCGTCCCATCATATTATTCAGACAGAAAAATGTCAGAAATGCTGCGGTTCCAGTTTCTGCAATTGATGCCTCTGAAGTGAGTGGAAGGAGAGGTATGACAAGACATGAGCTGTGCGTGTTTCCGGAAGCTGGCCATAAACATCCAACAGCTGTCACCCAACCTCTATTCCTCCTGTTCCTCCATACACACCTATGGTGAGCACTATACTGTAATAAATCCCACTATAGACAAGCATATGAGATATGAATACTATAATACTGCCTCCTATGTACAAGAATATAACTACTATAATACTGCCTCCTATGTACAAGAAAATAACTACTATAATACTGCTCCTATGTACAAGAATATAAATACTATAATACTGCCTCCTATGTACAAGAATATAACTACTATAATACTGCCTCCTATATACAGGAATATAACTACTATAATACTGCTCCTATGTACAAGAATATAACTACTATAATACTGCTCCTATGTACAAGAATATAACTACTATAATACTGCTTCCTACGTACAAGAATATAACTACTATAATACTGCTCCTATGTACAAGAATATAACTACTATAATACTGCTACTATGTACAAGAATATAACTACTATAATACTGCTCCTATGTACAAGAATATAACTACTATAATACTGCTCCTATGTACAAGAATATAACTACTATAATACTGCCTCCTATGTACAAGAATATAACTACTATAATACTACTCCTATGTACAATAATATAACTACTATAATACTGCTCCTATGTACAAGAATATAACTACTATAATACTGCCTCCTATGTACAAGAATATAACTACTATAATACTACTCCTATGTACAAGAATATAACTACTATAATACTGCTCCTATGTACAAGAATATAACTACTATAATACTGCTCCTATGTACAAGAATATAACTACTATAATACTGCTCCTCTATACAAGAATATAACTACTATAATACTGCTCCTGTGTACAAGAATATAACTACTATAATACTGCTCCTATGTACAAGAATATAACTACTATAATACTGCTCCTATGTACAAGAGTATAACTACTATAATACTGCTCTTTATGTACAAGAATATAACTACTATAATACTGCTCCTATGTACAAGAATATAACTACTATAATACTGCCTCCTATGTACAAGAATATAACTACTATAATACTGCTCCTATGTACAAGAATATAACTACTATAATACTGCTCCTATGTACAAGAATATAACTACTATAATACTGCTCCTATGTACAAGAATATAACTACTATAATACTACCTCCTATGAAGAAAGAGATAACTACTATAATACTGCTCCTATGTACAAAAATATAACTGCTATAATACTGCCTCCTATGTACAAGAATATAACTACTATAATACTGCTCCTATGTACAAGAATATAACTACTATAATACTGCTCCTATGTACAAGAATATAACTACTATAATACTGCTCCTATGTACAAGAATATAACTACTATAATACTGCCTCCTATGTACAAGAATATAACTACTATAATACTGCTCCTATGTACAAGAATATATCTACTATAATACTGCTCCTATGTACAAGAATATAACTACTATAATACTACCTCCTATGAAGAAAGATATAACTACTATAATACTGCTCCTATGTACAAGAATATAACTACTATAATACTACCTCCTATGAAGAAATATATAACTACTATAATACTGCCTCCTATGTACAAGAATATAACTACTATAATACTGCCTCCTATGTACAAGAATATAACTACTATAATACTGCTCCTATGTACAAGAATATAACTACTATAATACTGCCTCTTATGTACAAGAATATAACTACTATAATACTACCTCCTATGTACAAGAATATAACTACTATAATACTGCTCCTATGTACAGGTATATAACTACTATAATACTGCCTCTTATGTACAAGAATATAACTACTATAATACTACCTCCTATGTACAAGAATATAACTACTATAATACTACCTCCTATGAAGAAAGATATAACTACTATAATACTGCCTCCTATGTACAAGAATATAACTACTATAATACTGCTCCTATGTACAAGAATATAACTACTATAATACTGCTCCTATGTACAAGAATATAACTACTATAATACTGCTCCTATGTACAAGAATATAACTACTATAATACTGCCTCCTATGTACAAGAATATAACTACTATAATACTACCTCCTATGTACAAGAATATAACTACTATAATACTACCTCCTATGAAGAAAGAGATAACTACTATAATACTGCTCCTATGTACAAAAATATAACTGCTATAATACTGCCTCCTATGTACAAGAATATAACTACTATAATACTGCTCCTATGTACAAGAATATAACTACTATAATACTGCTCCTATGTACAAGAATATAACTACTATAATACTGCTCCTATGTACAAGAATATAACTACTATAATACTGCCTCCTATGTACAAGAATATAACTACTATAATACTGCTCCTATGTACAAGAATATAACTACTATAATACTGCTCCTATGTACAAGAATATAACTACTATAATACTGCTCCTATGTACAAGAATATAACTACTATAATACTGCCTCCTATGTACAAGAATATAACTAGTATAATACTACTCCTATGTACAAGAATATATCTACTATAATACTGCTCCTATGTACAAGAATATAACTACTATAATACTGCCTCCTATGTACAAGAATATAACTACTATAATACTGCCTCCTATGTACAAGAATATAACTACTATAATACTGCTCCTATGTACAAGAATATAACTACTATAATACTGCTCCTATGTACAAGAATATAACTACTATAATACTGCTCCTATGTACAGGAATATAACTACTATAATACTGCTCCTATGTACAAGAATATAACTACTATAATACTGCCTCCTATGTACAAGAATATAACTACTATAATACTGCTCCTATGTACAATAATATAACTACTATAATACTGCTCTGATGTTTAAATATTTGTACGGTGCTTGGTGACATGCACATACATTACTGGAGGTTTATTCAGCTGAGATGAGGTTGATGAGAAGCCGGTGCTCCTTCCTGAAGCAATTATTTTCCATTTCGGCATGTTCCTGTATAGGGCTTATTACACGGACGGCTAACATTTACCTGTGTAATTAGAGGCT
Source organism: Bufo bufo (assembly GCF_905171765.1). Lineage (NCBI taxonomy): Eukaryota > Metazoa > Chordata > Amphibia > Anura > Bufonidae > Bufo > Bufo bufo. Next base: position 13,397,270 of record NC_053396.1, on the reverse strand, counting down.
TAGGTGTGGTATACATAATAGTACATAGAGTCACGAGCAGGAAATAAAACCGTCACAGCACTTACCGAGTATAAACATATTAAGGATTATTAGTCGTCATATTACCCACAAATAAGTATTACAAAGGTAGTGAAAAAGAAAACAACTTCACCTCTATGAAAGTGAAGATGAAATACATATTGAGGCACAAGACAGGAATATACCGGGTGACAGGAGTTCCCCCCCCTCCTCCCGTGTATGGGAAACCACTGTTCCACGCATCATGCCGGACTAAACTTTCCCCCCAGATGGCGTCACACGGCACACAGTATAGCACTGCCACGTGTACAATATAAGGCTTATTATGTGTAAGTATAGCAGTATTAAGTGGGTATTGTACAGCAGAACTGTCCACTATACAGAACTCTTATTTGAGCTCTGCATGGCAAAGTTATATGTTCACTGTGTGAGTCTATTATGCACTAGGCCTGCAGCCTATCAAAGGCCGGGGCAGGCGGCGCGATTACGTCATCACGGCCGCCTCAGCCGTACAGTACGGGACACAGGCCGGAAGAGACCTGCATCGCATCGCTGCCAGCCTGATGGAGGTAAGTAGAAGTGTTTATTTTCTTTCATATGGTACTACTACTGGCACATGATTGGGGGGCCTTTATGGGGTCACATCTTACTGGCACATTATTGGGGGGCACTGTGGGGGCATCTATGGGGCCACTTCTTACTACCACATTATTGGTGGCACTTTTTACTGCCACATTATTGGGTGGAACTAGGGCATCTATGGGGGCACTTCTTACTGGCCCATTATTGGGGGGCACTATGGGGGCATCTACTGAGGCAACAAAGAAGGGGTATTTTATATGGGGGAAGGGGGGAGAGGAACACTATGGGGGCTTCTACTGAGGCCACAAAGAAGGGGTATTTTATATGGAGGGCTCTGTATAGGGGCAATTTATACTGGGGAACATTATGGTGGGTACTATGGGGAAGGGGAGAGAGGAGTACTATGGGCTCATCTATAGGAGGCACTGAGAAAGGGTATTTTATACAAATTATTAGGGAAACTGAGGGTATCTACTGGGGCACTATATATGGGGCATTTTATACTGGTAAATTATGGGGGGCACTAGGAAGAAGGGGGAGAGGAGCACTATGGGGCATTTATTGGGGGCACTATATAGGGGTATTTTATACTGGCATATTATGGGGGCATTAGCTCAACTGGGGGAATTAAAAGGGGGTATTTTTTGCACTGGCACATTATAAGGAGAATTATTACTACTGGGGGGCATTATGATGGGCTTTATTACTACTGGGGGTCTATGGGGAACATGATTACTAGTATGGGCACTATGGGAGCATTAGTACTTCTGGGGCACAGTGGAGACATGTGGGGGGTCACTGTAGGAGCACTACTACTACCATGTGTGCTCTAGCAGAGAATTATTCCTATTGGTGGGACTTCTGGGAGCACTATTACTGTGGGGGCACCTTGGCACAGTATCAGCTTACCACAATTATTTTTGGGGGACGTTATGTTTACACTATTAGTGTGAGGGGCACTGTTTGCTGGGCGCAGTTATTTTAGGGCAGTGTGTGCCGATAATTATTGAAGGGCACTATCTGCATGGTACTACTATTACCAGGGGGTTTGTCTGTTTCTGCAGTGTAGTATTGGGGAGCACAGCGGCACAGTATTGGGGGTGGTAGGATGATTTGTCCAGAATATGGGAGGATGATGGAAAAGTAGTAAACTTAGATTCTGTTTGTCAAACTGCAGAGACGAGAAATGGCTGAAAAATGGTGGTCTGGTGTGAAAGGAGAAGATGAGGAAAGAGAACATCTACATCAAAGAGACGTCACTGGATGTAAGAGGTACGGGGCTATATTACCCTGGATGTAGGGGTGGATGGAGGGGGTAGTAGTACAGTACTATCTGCACATAAAAAAAAATCTGCAAAATACTATATATTTGTGTCAGAAGTTGTGCTTTTTTAATTTTTAGAATAATGATACATCCATTTTATTTGATACTTTTGTGCACATTCTTTTTTCTTCTCTATATTGAGGGACACTATAGTCACCAGAACCGCAACAGCTAAACGTCGTAGTTCTGGTGTCTATAGAATGTCTCTGCAAGCTTTTTAATGTAAACACTGCCTTTTCAGAAAAAAAGGAACGCCTCTAGTGGCTACTCATCATTATTAAAGTTTACTACTCTACGAGGTGTGTGGATTTTTTGTGTGTGTGTGTTGTGGTGGAGGGCGTGATTGCATGTTAGGGTGTGGGAAGGCGGGATCCAGGGGGCCCAAGTAAATTCTTGCCCAGGGTCCAATCAATATTAAAGACGGCCCTGCATTCAGGGGCACCTGTGCAGCCTGCGTCACATAAATCGGTAATAGGTGGGACTCACAGCCTCCTCCCATTGTATGTGTGATTTCACCCGGGAGGCAACGGGGAGTTGTTGGCTGTATGTCGGACTCTATGCCCCTATCCGTAATTACTCATATGGCATAGATAGGTTAGCGTTATGTCCCGTGCCACTTTGAGAGACCTTAACGCGGTGCGCGGGCTCCGGAATGTTTTTGATATAAGAATATATTGGTGAAAGTCTCATTTTAATATCAGTGTGAGAGTTTAGCCATATATTGTCAATTGCATTTTCTATTGTAGTGCACCATTTTTTCTTTGTAAATGTGAAATTTTGTTAGGCCAGATATGCTTATCTACACCCATATGGAAGGAAACTGCTTATAAAGCAATTCCTCAATACACTTCTGTTATAATAGTGACACAATAAATTGCTTCTATTATATACAGGACTGTAGAAGGTCCCAGCCAGACCCTCAGCAGACTGCATGCCGCATACAGGCTGACATAAAACAGCCACGGTCTGCGGACTGTCTGCGAGGAGTTGGATTCATCTTCCATTGCTCTGTTGTGTTTTTAGATGATCCCATCAAAAGGATAAGAAGGCGATGTGCCCCGGGTTCAAACACGTTCCTGCACCTTCCTGTGTGCATACTTTACAGTGTCTGTCATCATTACATAATCAGCAGCACGCGCCTATAAAATAAACAGCCAGGCCCCAGGAAATACTGTATATTGTAGGACTGAGGCTGTCACCATCCAGGCCCTGGGAAATACTGTATATTGTAGGACTGAGGCTGTCACCATCCAGGACCCGGGAAATACTGTATATTGTAGGACAGAGGTTGTCACCATCCAGACCCCGGGAAATACTGTATATTGTAGGACAGAGGCTGTCACCATCCAGACCCCGGGAAATACTGTATATTGTAGGACTGAGGTTGTCACCATCCAGGCCCTGGGAAATACTGTATATTGTAGGACTGAGGCTGTCACCATCCAGGACCCGGGAAATACTGTATATTGTAGGACAAAGGTTGTCACCATCCAGACCCCGGGAAATACTGTATATTGTAGGACAGAGGCTGTCACCATCCAGACCCCGGGAAATACTGTATATTGTAGGACAGAGGCTGTCACCATCCAGACCCCAGGAAATACTATATATTGTAGGACAGAGGCTGTCACCATCCAGACCCGGGAAATACTGTATATTGTAGGACAGAGGCTGTCACCATCCAGACCCGGGAAATACTGTATATTGTAGGACTGAGGCTGTCACCATCCAGACCCCAGGAAATACTGTATATTGTAGGACTGAGGCTGTCACCATCCAGACCCCAGGAAATACTATATATTGTAGGACTGAGGCTGTCACCATCCAGACCCGGGAAATACTGTATATTGTAGGACTGAGGCTGTCACCATCCAGACCCCAGGAAATACTGTATATTGTAGGACTGAGGCTGTCACCATCCAGACCCCAGGAAATACTATATATTGTAGGACAGAGGCTGTCACCATCCAGACCCCAGGAAATACTATATATTGTAGGACTGAGGCTGTCACCATCCAGACCCCAGGAAATACTGTATATTGTAGGACAGAGGCTGTCATCATCCAGACCCCGGGAAATACTGTATATTGTAGGACTGAGGCTGTCACCATCCAGACCCCAGGAAATACTGTATATTGTAGGACAGAGGTTGTCACCATCCAGACCCCGGGAAATACTGTATATTGTAGGACAGAGGCTGTCACCATCCAGACCCCAGGAAATACTATATATTGTAGGACTGAGGCTGTCACCATCCAGACCCGGGAAATACTGTATATTGTAGGACTGAGGCTGTCACCATCCAGGACCCGGGAAATACTGTATATTGTAGGACAGAGGTTGTCACCATCCAGACCCCGGGAAATACTGTATATTGTAGGACAGAGGCTGTCACCATCCAGACCCCGGGAAATACTGTATATTGTAGGACAGAGGCTGTCATCATCCAGACCCCGGGAAATACTGTATATTGTAGGACTGAGGCTGTCACCATCCAGACCCCAGGAAATACTGTATATTGTAGGACAGAGGTTGTCACCATCCAGACCCCGGGAAATACTGTATATTGTAGGACAGAGGTTGTCACCATCCAGGCCCTGGGAAATACTGTATATTGTAGGACAGAGGCTGTCACCATCCAGACCCCAGGAAATACTATATATTGTAGGACTGAGGCTGTCACCATCCAGACCCGGGAAATACTGTATATTGTAGGACTGAGGCTGTCACCATCCAGACCCCAGGAAATACTGTATATTGTAGGACTGAGGCTGTCACCATCCAGACCCGGGAAATACTGTATATTGTAGGACTGAGGCTGTCACCATCCAGACCCCAGGAAATACTGTATATTGTAGGACTGAGGCTGTCACCATCCAGACCCCAGGAAATACTGTATATTGTAGGACAGAGGTTGTCATCATCCAGACCCCAGGAAATACTGTATATTGTAGGACAGAGGTTGTCATCATCCAGACCCCGGGAAATACTGTATATTGTAGGACTGAGGCTGTCACCATCCAGGACCCGGGAAATACTGTATATTGTAGGACAGAGGCTGTCACCATCCAGACCCCAGGAAATACTGTATATTGTAGGACAGAGGCTGTCACCATCCAGACCCGGGAAATACTGTATATTGTAGGACAGAGGCTGTCACCATCCAGACCCCGGGAAATACTGTATATTGTAGGACAGAGGTTGTCACCATCCAGACCCCGGGAAATACTGTATATTGTAGGACAGAGGCTGTCATCATCCAGACCCCGGGAAATACTGTATATTGTAGGACAGAGGCTGTCACCATCCAGACCCCAGGAAATACTGTATATTGTAGGACAGAGGCCGTCACCATCCAGGACCCGGGAAATACTGTATATTGTAGGACAGAGGCTGTCATCATCCAGGACCCGGGAAATACTGTATATTGTAGGACTGAGGCTGTCACCATCCAGGACCCAGGAAATACTGTATATTGTAGGACAGAGGTTGTCAGCATCCAGACCCCAGGAAATACTGTATATTGTAGGACAGAGGCCGTCACCATCCAGGCCCCAGGAAATACTGTATATTGTAGGACAGAGGTTGTCACCATCCAGACCCCGGGAAATACTGTATATTGTAGGACTGAGGCTGTCACCATCCAGACCCCGGGAAATACTGTATATTGTAGGACAGAGGTTGTCACCATCCAGACCCCGGGAAATACTGTATATTGTAGGACAGAGGCCGTCACCATCCAGGCCCCAGGAAATACTGTATATTGTAGGACAGAGGTTGTCACCATCCAGACCCCGGGAAATACTGTATATTGTAGGACTGAGGCTGTCACCATCCAGACCCCGGGAAATACTGTATATTGTAGGACTGAGGCTGTCATCATCCAGACCCCGGGAAATACTGTATATTGTAGGACAGAGGTTGTCATCATCCAGGACCCGGGAAATACTGTATATTGTAGGACAGAGGCTGTCACCATCCAGACCCCGGGAAATACTGTATATTGTAGGACTGAGGCTGTCATCATCCAGACCCCGGGAAATACTGTATATTGTAGGACAGAGGCTGTCACCATCCAGACCCCGGGAAATACTGTATATTGTAGGACTGAGGCTGTCACCATCCAGACCCCGGGAAATACTGTATATTGTAGGACTGAGGCTGTCACCATCCAGACCCCGGGAAATACTGTATATTGTAGGACAGAGGTTGTCATCATCCAGGACCCGGGAAATACTGTATATTGTAGGACAGAGGCTGTCACCATCCAGACCCCGGGAAATACTGTATATTGTAGGACTGAGGCTGTCATCATCCAGACCCCGGGAAATACTGTATATTGTAGGACAGAGGTTGAACTTGTCACCATCCAGACCCCGGGAAATACTGTATATTGTAGGACAGAGGCCGTCATCATCCAGGGCACCCTGAATACACAGTAAATTTAGCAGTATTTTCTAGTGAGTGATTTCTGGTGGTACAAAGACCTGGATCGTTTCTATCTTATTGACCTTATTTTCCAAACATCCAGTTACTAATTGCTACCTTTGTCATGACTCATAGTACAAACATTAGACAGGCCTGTCACCTCTCCTGACTTGTCTATTTACTAAATTCTTCTTGAAATAACAAATCTGGAGCATCTTTTCCCTTAACCCCTTCAAGACCAAGCCAGTTTACAACATAAGGAGAAATTTAGCAAATCTGACTTGTTTCACTTTATGCGGTAATAACTCTCGAACGCTTTTACTTATATAAGCAATTCTGAGACTGTTTTATCGTGACATATTGTACTTCGTGTTAGTGGTAAATTTGAGTCAATATGTGTTTTCACTTTTTTTTTGCTTCTTATATTTGTCACCTTTTCAGGGTTTGATCCCTGCTTCAATTCAGTACAATACGTTATGTATTGTACTGAATTGAACTCAGCGTCTTACACAGTAAGTCGCTGAAAGTTGCCTAGGAGACCCAGCCCTCAAGCTGGATCTCCTGGGCTTCCGTAGCAGGCAGGCTCCGATGCCTGTGGAAGGCCCGCACTGGGCCTATCAGCGCAGTGCGGGGGGGCGATGGAGTCAGAGGGCGCCCCCTCCCTCTGTAAACCCTGCAAGTGCCACGGTCAGTGCTGACCACGGCATGTTAAAGGTTTAATCCACCGGGATCAATGCATACAGCGATGCTGGCGGATGCAGCAGGGCCCGGCTATCAGTAACAGGAACTGCTCCCGCCCAATCACATCATGTACATGCACGTGAGGATGCGGCAAGAAGCCGCATTCCTTCACGTACATGTACATGAAAATGCATGAAGGGGTTAAAGGGGTTCTGCAGTTTGTTTAAACTGATGATCTATCCTCTGGATAGATCATCAGCATCTGATCGGCGGGGGTCCGACACCCGGGACCCCCGCCGATCAGCTGTTTGTGAAGGCAGCGGCGCTCCAGGAGTGCTGCGGCCTTCTCACTGTTTACCGCTGGCCCAGTGACGTCACGACTAGTATCAACTGGCCTGGGCGGGGCTAAGCTCTGTTCACTTGAATGGAGCTTAGCCCCGCCCAGGCCAGTTGATACTAGTCGTGACGTCACTGGGCCAGCGGTAAACAGTGAGAAGGCCTTCTGAAACAGCTGATCGGCGGGGGTCCCGGGTTTCGGACGCCCGCCGATCAGATGCTGATGATCTATCCAGAGGATAGATCATCAGTTTAAACAAACTGCAGAACCCCTTTAATTGTGCAGTTCCTCTTTTATTCCTCCTTAAAATGTATGAATAGATTGACAACTGGGCCTTACCAATATCCCTGTCAAGGGGATGTGTCCTTATGTGACAATGATTAGATAGCTTCAGCTTGTATAAGGACACTCCCAAATGCTAATAGCCATTGTCAATATATTTATTGATTTCCAGGAGGGATAATGGAGGAACAGTACAGTCACAGGTTTCTAAGAAAAGGTTCTCCGGAATTGGTATTTACTGAAATTGACGGGTTCTCGAGTCCTCCCAATCTAACCATTTTCTAAAAATTCTGCAGTCTAATTATATCTGTTCCTGTGAAAGTTGACAACCAATATGGCCGCCATTTCAGCTCCGGGTGACAAATCTGCCTGGTTATGGAAGGGGATGATGCGTCAGGGTATGACTAGGCAATTTTGACAATCAGGAGACTGGGAAAGCTTGCTGACAACCAATGTAAAGGCCATCACAGCTCGAGTTGTCGCCCAGCGTTCCCCACTCCGCTTCTGCTACCTTCAAGAGTCTGGGAAAGCTGGGTGATGGTGGTTATATTGACTGTCACCCAGCTTTCCTAGAAAAAGATATGACAAGAAACAGGCAGATAGACGATTTAAGACATATTTATATTATAGGGCCTGGTCTAATCTGTAGAGACCCCCAGGCAAATATGGGGGGGGGGTCTTCATGTTATTGGTTATGGAAGAAGGAAAACGAAAAAACTAACTTTTTCTGGATTCCAATCCATATCCCATTCCGAAATGTGCGCAAAATCAATTTGCCTCCTGTTGTTTTCAATGGAAATCCGCTCCATAGAAGAAAGAAGTAATTAAGTGGCGTGTCCTTCGTGACGGAGAATCTGCGCAGGTTCCACATGTAATCTGCAGCCGATAGCCAGACAGATAAGCCGCCACTGAATGCACATTCATCAATGCTGACATAATATGTCCCCAAGTAGTTAAATAATACCGCCCTATAGTGCCATGCACTATTGTAAAGTGCATATTACACCCTCACCTGGGTGAGAGGGACGGGATTTCTGAGGTAAGTACAGGGGCATGTTCTGCGTAGCGGAGGGTGGGCTTCAGCATCAGTTACTCTAGTGGGTCGCCCCATGTTTCCTTTCACACTTGAGCAGTATAAACCACAGGGAATGATTAGTCCTGTGACATTTCTATAGGGACTCTAATAATAGGGCAGAGGATTTCCTGTCGTTACGATGCCAGTGGCGGCACATCACCTGTATGGCGCTTTACTGACAGAGGAACCGGCCATGGTATATTGTAAAGAGCAAGAGGTTATAATGAATACATATGGGTATATATATATATACCATACATATAAGGATATATACTATACATAGTGGGATGCATATACAGTACATATGAGGATACATATACCATACATTGGAGGATATATACATAGGGGGATACATATACTGTACGTATAGAGATATATATATATATACACATATGGGATGCATATACCATACATTGGAGGATATATACATAGGGGGATACATATACTGTACGTATGAAGATACATATACTATACATATAGGGATATATATATATATATACACATATGGGGGATGCATATACATAGGAGATAGACATACTATATACATACAGGGATACATATACTATACAAATAGGGATATAAACCATACATATTTGGGGTACATATACAGTACATACAGGAATACTTATACTATACATATAAGGATATATACTGTATACTTACATATGGGGATAGATATACTATACATATAAGTATACATATACTATACATACCGAGACAATATATACTGTACACACAGGGATATATATATATATACACACCATACATACAGGGATACATATATTATACATATACATGGGGTATAGACATACTATACATTCAGGGATATATATACTATACATAGGGGGATACACACTATACATACAGGGATATATATACCATACATACAGGGATACATATATTATACATATACATGGGGTATAGACATACTATACATTCAGGGATATATATACTATACATAGGGGGATACACACTATACATACAGGGATACATATATTATACATATACATGGGGTATAGACATACGGTACTATACATAGGGGGATACACATACCATACATACAGGGATAGGTCTACCATGCACATAGGGTTGTCAGGCCTGACACTGTGACACTAGCCTGGAGGATGCTGGGAGAGCTGACACCTGACATAGTTTACATGGAGCCCCTGATGCCTCGGCCCTGAGGACGCACACAATATGGCGCCGGTTACCCTGGTAGGGTGTCCTAATCCTATAACCTCAGCTGTCCCAGAGATTAGAGCCCATTGTTCACCATGTAACAGTATCGGCCATAGCCATCATGAGTGTCACCCGAGAAGACCGGACCCTGGGCCTGAGCTGAGCACTTCTGAGCCTCAGGGGCCACAGTACAAAGGCCTCAAGTGTCACAGGTGACTGCGAGACCTGGTGGAGGAAGCGAAAAACAAGGGGGTCAGTGAAAGAGATGGACACAGAGAAGGGGGGGCGGCCTGGCCCCATGTGCCTGCCCTGGTCAGCAGCTGTGTATATAAACCTCGCTGCTTGTGTTCCTCAGATGACTTCCTCTCTTGCTTTGTTCGCAGCACATGTTGTGTTCATTTGACGGCAGCCTGACTGTAATGACAGGGTGCTGAGAGCTTCCCCGCACACAGGGACACATGGCGCACAGTATGGCCTTGTTCACACCGACACACGAACCCATGCAAGTCAGCAGAGCTATTCACACACCCGATTCTATCATCGCACCCCTTGATGTCCATTTCTGGTCCGTTTTCGTGGGTCAGACTCACCCATTAATCGATGGGAGCGTGAAAATGCAGACCACGCGGATGTCATCCACAGTATCCGTTTTTATATGCATTCATTGCCACCGTGCAATTGACCACCTGCCCATGACGGGCATATGTTGCACCAAAAAACAGCAGTGGGATAAGTTCTTGTAATGTCCAGAATAAAGCTGGCATTGGGTGCTCTACCCGTAGGAGCAATTGAGGAACATTAACAAAAAACTGTGGCAAAAGTGAAGGCAAGAAAAGGCAAAAGGAACTGAGGGGAAACCTCATTGCAGACCCTCGATGTAGCAATCGGCTGGGCAGTGTTGTTACAGAGGCCGCGTGTTACGTAGGTCAGGAACAGTGTACCGTCTATTGTCCACCCCACCACTCTCCCTACCTTTTTGGACGATCTGCTCTAAATGGTGACCCCCAACTGGGCGATGTTCCCTACCCTGGTAAGTGCACAGAACCTAAAAGGGGAAGAACCAGATACCAAAAACTAAATTAGAATACCAACGCAGACACCAGAAAACTAGGCAAGGTCAAAACCAGGAGCAGAATGACAATAGCAAGACAAGAGACAACTCACAGTCAAAATACCAGGCTGGGTCAGAACCATAGCCAAAGTCAGCAGAGGCAGGTCCAAAAGACTGGTAAGTATGTGATACCATGCAAATCCAAATCACCAAGTACTAGAAATGATAGATGATAGTTTTGGGGGCCCATTTCAGATTTTGCCTTGGGGCCCAGAAGCATTAAAAGATAACTGTTATATTTTCAGAAAAAATATCAATTTTAGTAGATGTTACTGCTGCAGCAGCATTATGCATAAAACAATCTTTAGTTTCTTCACTCACCACTGTTTTCCTTGAGTTTTCCCCTTTGTTACGGCTGTTTTGAATCCTACATTATGAGGACCTTCTCAAGATGGCTCCTCTGCCAGTTCTCTGAGGCCAAAACTGCATTCCCTCAGGTCACATACAAACTTGCTGTAGCCAGCAGCTTCCTGACAGCCAATCAGATTGAATTACTGAGAGACACGCCTCCTCACTCTGAAGCCTAATGCAGGCATGCAGTGTGAAGGACCGCCCCTCTGTCTTCCAAGCTGGAGACAGACAAGCCATAGCAATGGTCTTTTAAGGGAGCAGTGCAAAGAGACAGAGGACATTAAAGGATAACTGTCATATTTTTTTTATTTGCTAGTTTATTACAGCCCGGCATGTATACCTGAGTAACTGAGTTAGTCTGTCAATGATTGCCAAAAGATCTGTAATTACCTTATAATAACAGCTTTCATTAATATCCCATGTCCCTTTCCACTGCTCACCTTAAAAGACCGTTGCTATGGCTCATCTGTCTCTGGCTAGGAAGACAGAGGGGCGGTCCTTCACACTGCATGCCTGCATTAGGCTTCAGAGTGAGGAGGCATGTCTCTCAGTAATCCAATCTGATTGGCTGGGAGGAAGCTGCTACAGCAAGTTTGTATGTGACCTGAGGGAATGCAGTTTTGGCCTCAGAGAACTGGCAGAGGAGCCACCTTGAGAAGGTCCTCATAATGTAGGATTCAAAACAGCCATAACTAAGGGGAAAACTCAAGGAAAACAGTGGTAAATGAAGAAACTAAAGATTGTTTTATGCATAATGCTTCTGCAGCAGTAACATATACTAAAATAGATTTTTTTATGAAAATATGACAGCTATCCTCTAATAAACTAGCAAATAAAAAAAAAACTATGACAGTTGCCCTTTAGGGTCCATTCACACATCCGCAATTTCGTTCTGCATTTTGCGGAACGGAATTGCGGACCCATTCATTTCTATGGGGCAGCACGATGTGCTGCCCGGACACGGAATTGCGGACCCATTCATTTCTATGGGGCAGCACGATGTGCTGCCCGGACACGGAATTGCGGACCCGCACTTCCGGGTCCACAATTCCGTTCCCGAAAAAAATAGAACATGTCCTATTCTTGTCCGCAATTGCGGACAAGAATAGGCATATTCTAATAGTGCTGGCAATGTGCGGTCCGCAAAATGCGGAACGCACATTGCCGCTGTCCGTGTTTTGCGAATCTGCGGATCCGTGGATCCGCAAAACACGTTGCGGACGTGTGAATGGACCCTTAAAGGTGTTGTTCAGTTCAGGATCAGCCTGGAATAAAGAACTGATAAGTACTTACCTGGCAGATCCGCTCCAGTTCTCCTGGCCGGGCTCTACATATCTGGCTGCAACGATGACAGCACATGACCACTGCAGCCAATCACTTGCTTCAGCGGTGCACAAAGTGACTGGTGATTGACTGCAGTGGTGACAACACAACACAAGACCAAGTACTTTCCTCAGGGGCGCACTTAGAGGCCAGTGACTAGCTGCAGCAGTCAATGGTTGTTGTGTGTGTGTGTGTGTGAAGGTTTAAAATGGACAACCCTTTTAAGTTACGCCTCTATCTGTTGCTGTATATACAGATGTTGAGAAATATTCATCAAGCCTATGTAAGTGCGGCGAGACGTCTTATCCAGACACATGTCACATGCATTTTCTTCTCTACGTCTAAGTCTTCACACCCGGCACTACTTTTACTTCCTCTCCTATGAAACCATTAGATGGTTGATCTTCGCCTGCGTTCACACCATGTTGCTTGCTGCTGCAGAGATGCCTACCCCATGTCTATTCTATGCACTTTCCCGTCTCACTTTTTTCCTTTGTGCATCTAACAGCTTCTGTCTTCTATTTTATATGTCAAACTGGATGCGTCCCGGATTCCAAGAAGATTTTGCGAATCTCCCACCCAGCTCATGAAGGGCTGCTCGATTGCGTGTCCAAACCTGCTATCTTGAGGTTACACTATATGGCGGTCGAACTGACATTTCCACTGCAGTGGCCACTACAGGAGAAAAGTAGTATTACATCCCGACCATTCACTGACCATATGATACATGGACGCTCTGTATTAATGTTAATATTTCCCTGTGGTTTCGCTGCAGATTTACGGCGGAGAAATCCACTGCGTGTTGACCCAGCCGAATGGGTCGTCCCTCAGCTAGAGGTCTCATTTACTGTGGAATCTTGCGAATGCTGTCAGCACTCAGAGCAGCCGTTTTGGGGATACCTTGGATGGTTTCCGATGCAACCGACGACCCCAGGGCAGACAATGGAGGGGACTGTCTTTGGTCTAAGCGGGTTACTGGAAGAAATGATAGTCTTCATATCCCAAATGTGTTACTTAGGGTGCTTTCACACGACCCCAAAATGCGGAACGCACACGGCCAGTAACTGTGTTTTGGGGATCCACAATTTGCGGACCGCAAAATGCTTACGGTCATGTGAATGCAGACTTATAGGTATATATTTTAAAAGGTAATCACTCTCTCAGGTGCCTTAGTCACCCGTCTGCTAATACGACGGCCTCTAACCCCTATGAAAGGACTTGTCCATTTTGTCCGACCCCTTCATTCCTGTCCTATAAAGAGGATCCCATTGAAGACATCCCCTGTACTACCCTCCATATTATTTAACATGGCTGATAGAATTAGGGTTATCCTGAAGAATTTCTGTAGTCGTAGTCAGATACAAACAAGGAAATAAGGAAGGGAAAAGTGGTGTGACTACTGCCTCTCCAGACAATGGAGGGGATTGTCTGGTCTCAGTAGGTTACTGGAAGAAATTATTGTCCTTATCATCCAAGTGTGTTACTTATAGGTATATCTTTGAAAAGGTAACCAGGTGTCTTAGTCACCTGTTTACTACTACAGTGGGCTCTAACTCCTGTAAAAGGGCTAGTCCCTCATTATAAGGTCCCCTCCGCTTCTGTCCTATCAAGAGGATCAAATTCAGGACACTCTCTATACTACCATCCATCTTATTTAATATGGCTGATAGAATTAGGGATATCTTGTATAATTTCCGTAGTCGTAGTCAGATACAAACATAACAGCCTGATAGAACGTTAAAACCAAAACCAAAAATAAATTGTATTAAGAACCGCTGTATAAAATGGGCTAATCCACCCTTGTCGGAGTACAACAGGCGTACAGGGATAGAACGTGTAAAGAGGGACTTTATATATACGCCATCTACACGTTTATCTACCTGAAATAAAACACCTGTAATGTGTGGGGATTATAACAATAGGCTCCTCGATGTTACAGCCAATCAATTTACAGGCATTTGATCAAGGCCTCCAGGGCAGGCAGACATTTAAGGTGCAGCCCTCTACTCCCCAATCTTTTTATATCCCTGAGTGTATAACCATCAAACACCAGTGTGGCGCACCTGGGAAAAGGGAGCCCTCAATGGCATTAATCACCCCCGGAGTACTAGCTGAAGAGCCAGCCTACTACCTGCCCTGCCTACTATATAGCTGTAAATGCTAACTGACGTTCGCTCAACTCGTTTCTGCGTGGGAATATTACCCCACGCTTCCTCAGGAGCGATATATAGCAAAAAAACATGTGTCGCAGGATGCTGCAGTGAAGCCGCACTGTTGCGTGTGGACACCGGTGCTATGATGGCCATACACGGCCGCCAGAACGCCGGGTAGATAAAGTACAGGACGAGTCCCAGCGCTGTACAGGTATGGCGGGCAGATCGGGCAGGTGCACGAGCTGTGCCCGTCCGATCAGCGGCACGGGTCCGGCTGTCACTGTCAGCTGAGACCCTGCTATCAGGGCAGGGTGCACCAGCATCAGTAAAAACTCCAGCCCGCTCTATAAAAATATAACATGATCCGTCCCGTCAGGTGAACCTGTAAAAAAAATATATATAAAAGCTGTGCAAAAGCAGCCGTTTTTTTTTCACCTTCCTTCACAAAATGTGTAATACCGAGCTTACATTGTATTTTCATGGTGACAGATTCCCTTAAAATTTTCATTTACCAGCAATTTTCTGTTTACTAGCGATAAAAAAATGTTGTTTCAAACAAAATAAATATTTCAGTATATTTAAAGGGAACCTGGATTTTGTCAATAGAGCTGCAGACATGTGCTGCTAGATGGCCGCTAGCACATCCGCAATACCCAGTCCCCATAGCTCTGTGTGCTTTTATTGTCTCAAAAAAAACTATTTGATACATATGCAAATTAACCTGAGATGAGTCCTGTCCCTGAGATGAGTCCAGCGTGAAGGAGCCCGGCACCGCCCCACATCCTCCGAATCTCCTCCTTGCTAGAGCGCCGTAATCTCGCGATGCGCAGTGTCGGCATAGTGTTCCCTCCCTGTGCTGGCACCAGCCTCAGGGAACGAACTGCGCATGCGCTAGCTCGCGCATTGCGAGATTCTGGCGCTCTAGCTTTTTGACGTTGAGGAGCAAGGAGGAGATTCGGAGGATGCGGGGCGGTGCTGGGCTCCTTCACGCTAGACTCATCTCAGGGACAGGACTTATCTAAGGTTAATTTGCATATCTATCAAATCTTTATTTTTTTAGACAATAAAAGCACACAGAGCTATGGGGACTGGATATTGCGGATGTGCTAGCGGCGATCTAACAGCACATGTCCGCAGCTCTATTCACAAAATCCCGATGACAGGTTTCCTTTAAATGTAAAAATAAAGTTTCTTATGGTTTCGGGCGGAGGAAGGGGGGTGCCAGAGAAAGTACCCGCCCCGGGTGCCAAATACCCTAGGCATGCTACTGCAACCGCCAGCCCCAGGGCAGACAATGGAGGGGATTGTCTTTGGTCTCAGCGGGTTTACTAGAAAAAATGATCATCTTCATCTCTCAAGTGTGTTACTTATATGTATATCTTTAAAAAGGTAACCACACACTCAGGTGCCTTAGTCAACCATCTACTACTACAACAGGCTCTAACTCCTCGTTAAAGGGATGTCTATTTAGTATACTACCTCCATCTTTTTTTAATATGGCTTTCCCCATACACAACTACAAGTCCTTGAGTAGTCAATGTCTAGTCCCAATGCCCTCTCGGTCTTCCTTCTGTTAGAGCTGCTAAGAAAGAGTGACTCTCGCCTTGGCTGATTCCACCTGACCTTATATCACATGGTCTCCTATTCATGTGAATGGTCACCTTGTAATACTACATTTGCCCTGTAGTGGCCACTGCAAGGAAACCATGAACAGCCTGATATTCCAGGTTGCGCCGTACCTTTGTGGTTATGTCAGCGTCATATAAGTCACATTAAATCAATCAAACTTGATCACGTCTGTTTTATTACCTCCCTGGCGTATGGCGAGGCGGGCACGGACGGGGTGACGACGGTGTCCTGTCTTTTCCACCTTATGTGGAACACTTTGCTGTGACGGCTGAAGAAAAACAGTGATGAATTCCTGGCAGATGCTGCGGCGTCAGTCATGCAAGGAGTGACAACCCACGTGTAAAGATAAGGGTGTCGTCATGTTAAGCCTGCAGAGCGGGGGCGGTTATGCGTCCTCCCAATTTTAGAAAATTCACGACATGACCTCATAGTTAAGGAACCGGTTACTGGGGCACTGTAACTCTCAGCATGGCAAGGGGTGGACTGCTGGGAGCCGTAGTTCTATAGGTCATCCTGACAACCAATATGGCTCCCACAGGGGTTGTCAACCAGCTTTCCCAGGCTCCTGAATGACAAAGGGAGCAAGAGTAAGGGATGTATCAATACGCAACTTAGCAGGATGGTGGGAAAGCTGGGTGACAACTCCTCTGAGAGGCAGGATGGCGGCCATGTTGTTGTTCTAGAGGAAGTCACGGCATCTGTCACGCACTGCAGACCTGGCCCTTGTTTCCTTCCTCCTCACACAAGACTGCCAGGTGTGGCTGGAACAAGTCATGTTGGGTCAGGTGCCAGGATGTGACTCATGCCCTGGCGGCACACCGGACAAAATGGTGGGCACCTGCATTATGTCCTAAGGCTAGTTCACACACAGCTTTTTTTTTTTAAACCCTAGTCCCTGGAGAAGTACAGCACCCTACGGTGGTCACCCACAACTGTTGCCTAGCAACGATGGAAGAAACTTAGGGCTCTTTCACACCTGCGTTATTGTCTTCCGGCATAGAGTTCCGTCGTCGGGGCTCTATGCCGGAAGAATCCTGATCAGGATTATCCTAATGCATTCTGAATGGAGAGTAATCCGTTCAGGATGCATCAGGATGTCTTCAGTTCCGGTACGGAACGTTTGTTGGCCGGAGAAAATACCGCAGCATGCTGCGCTTTTTGCTCCGGCCAAAAATCCGGAACACTTGCCGCAAGGCCGGATCCGGAATTAATGCCCATTGGAAGGCATTGATCCGGATCCGGCCTTAAGCTAAACGTCGTTTCGGCGCATTGCCGGAGCCGACATTTAGCTTTTTCAGAGTGGTTACCATGGCTGCCGGGACGCTAAAGTCCTGACAGCCATGGTAAGTGTAGCGGGGAGCGGGGGAGCAGTGTACTTACCGTCCGTGCGGCTCCCCGGGCGCTCCAGAGTGACGTCAGGGCGCCCCAAGCGCATGGATCACGTGATCGCATGGATCACGTCATCCATGCGCATGGGGCGCTCTGACGTCATTCTGGAGCGCCCCGGGAGCCGCACGGACTGTAAGTATGCTGCTCCCCCGCTCCCCGCTCCTACTATGGCAACCAGGACTTTAATAGCGTCCTGGGTGCCATAGTAACACTGAAAGCATTTGGAAGACGGTTCCGTCTTCAAATGCTTTCAGTACACTTGCGTTTTTCCGGATCCGGAGTGTAATTCCGGCAAGTGGAGTACACGCCGGATCCGGACAACGCAAGTGTGAAAGAGGCCTTAGGTGAACATGTAGAACGTAAACAATTTGGCCGAGATTTTCTGTGGCGTTTGGGACTCAGTTTTGGAGAAAAATGTAGCAAAACTCGGCACAAAAAGTCGCATTTAATCCTTCTATACTCAACATGAGACGTTTAGTTGAAAAGGGGTGTGTTTTAGCGGGAAAGAGGGCAGGTCATAAAATGGCACTTTTTGTGCTAAGATTTCTGGCATAAAAATCGGAAGAAAAGTAAGATGCGCCACTGTAATAATTCTGGTGCATTTAAAGGGGGTGTCCCATCTAGGACATTTATAGCATATCGATACTACACCACCTCTGGGGCCCGCACCTATCTCAAAAACAGGCCGGGCCCCACCATGAACGGACTGCACACCGCACATGCGTGCCCAACCCTCCGTTCACTGATGGGGCTTTCCAAAATGAGTGAGCCAGCACTTGGCTTTTCAGAAGTCCCACAGCGGTGAATGGAGGGTGGCCGCACCTACATTAGGGCCCTTTTCTTGAGGTAGAAGCGGGCCCCAGAGGTGGTATCATATCCATAGGCCAAAAATGCCCCTGACTCCCTTGGCCTCATTTATCAAAGCTGTCTAAAAATGTCATCAACTGCTGTGGTAAAATGAAAGCTGAGCTGTGATTGGTTGCTGTGGGCCACAGTACTTTACATGCTGGGGGGGGGGAGATTTGCTTTTGTTGCCCTTAGCAACCAATCACAGCACAGCTTTTATTTTACCACAGCCACTAAGAAAAGCTAAGAACTGCCTTTCTTGCCCCTAATAACCAATCACAGCGCAGATTTCATTTTACCGCAGCTGCTAATGAAAGCTGAGGGAACTGCCTTTCTTGCCTGTAGCAACCAATCACAGCGCAGCTTTCATTTTACCTCAGCAGCTAGTGAAAACTGAGAGAACTGCATTTCTTACCCATAGTAACCAATCACAGCGCAGCTTTCATTTTACCTCAGCAGCTAATGAAAACTGAGAGAACTGCCTTTCTTACCCATAGTAACCAATCACAGCGCAGCTTTCATTTTACCTCAGCAGCTAATGAAAACTGAGAGAACTGCCTTTCTTGCCTGTAGCAACCAATCACAGCGCAGCGTTCATGTTACCACAGCAGCCAATGAAGCTGAGAGAACTGCCTTTCTTGCCCATAGCAACCAATCACAGCGCAGCTTTCATTTTACCTCAGCAGCTAATGAAAACTGAGAGAACTGCCTTTCTTGCCTGTAGCAACCAATCACAGCGCAGCTTTCATTTTACCTCAGCAGCTAATGAAAACTGAGAAAACTGCCTTTATTACCCATAGTAACCAATCACAGCGCAGCGTTCATGTTACCACAGCAGCTAATGAAGCTGAGAGAACTGCCTTTCTTGCCCATAGCAACCAATCACAGTGCAGCTTTCATTTTACCACAGCAGCTAATGACAGCTGAGAGAACTGCCTTTTTTTGTCCATAACAGCCAATCACAACTTAGCTCTCATTTTTTTGGACAGCTCAGGTAAAATAAAAGCTGCACTCTGATTGGTTGCAATGGGCAAGAAAGTCAGTTCTCTCAGCTTCATTAGCTGCTGTGGTAACATGAACGCTGCTATGAAGTTTTCTTTCAGGCAGAGTTGATAAACTCTCTCCCGTGTCTCTAAAACAAGGTTGGTGACATTCCTCTGATACCACTTGATAATCCAGGAATTTACAAGCACAGAGCGGCCCAATCCTGCGTATGCGAGGACGGTAACCTACCCTGCAGGTATTTCAAGCTGTCTTCCTCTTCCAAGTACATTTCCTAGGCTAATATTCTGATAATATGTCATGCCGGATTAACCGGATTATTGGAATTTAGGATGTCCCTGGGCCTCATGAGGCCTGTATTACATTGAAAGTGGTCTTTGGGGGGAAGGGGGGTCTTCTCAAGGAAGAGGGCCAGTATGTCCCTTTGGTTTCATGCTGAACTCTCCAGGACTAGAAAAAACATGGCTGCTTTTTTTTTTTTAAACAGCGCCACACCTGTCCACAGGTGGTGTGAGGTATTACATGTCATTCCCTTTCCATGGAGCTGAGCAGTAATACCAGACACAACCTGTGGACAGAGGGAGGGCTGCCATGTTTTGGCCAACCCCTTTAAAGACTCGCTCACTGCGCCAATGTGCCGGACTATCAGGTTATTTAGGTGATAATCCAGATTGGGGCTATTTATTGGAAAATGCTGGATTATCAGACTTTCCGGACCATGGGGTGCCGGATTAATGGAATTTACGGTATTCTTGTTTTTAACGACTGCTAAATGTTCCTAGACACTCTGGTGCCCATCACACCCTGGTAAAGCTGGACGGCTTAAATCGCTCCGGCACGCCCCGTTGCTCTAAAATGGATTTTAAATACCCGGAATGTGAAAAAAGGAATTAAAAGATTTTAAAGGAGAACACCGCCTGCAATGAGAAACCTTCACATTGGGTAGAGTTTCCAACAATTACCTTCCCTGCCCCTAGAAGAGACCCCTAGGGGTGCAAGGATAAGTACAATATGGGGGACAAGTAGAGATTTTAGCTGGTCTTTAATTAAAGTTTGATGAAGCCCCCCATTTACTGACACATACTACACCTATGCTATATAATACTATACCCCAGTGTACAGTAAATATTCATGTGTTAATCGCAGGCGACACCTGGTGGTCACAGGAGGGACTGCCATTGTAATATTTCCGTTCAGTAGGTGAAGGTTCAGGTTTACAAATAATAATCCCCCCTTTCTTTTACCTCTATATCCTCAATATCAGGAATATGTCTTTTTCAGACTCTTAAAGGGGTGCTTTCTAATTGCTAAGCCATTCTACCTAGGCAATGGGCGATATTAGTTGTAAACCTATGTAGCATGGTGTAGTAGTTAGAAATGAGTGGTGGAGTACCCTTTGAGTATGAAAAGAAGTCTCAGGACACCCTTTTTTTCAGAAAGGAAAGGGAAAATTAAATATCTGAATACCCCAGCAAGTAATGGGTGAGGGGGTCTATCTTTTAAGCTATATCCGGAACATGGCCGCCATGTTGAAAGCCGCCATTTTGAATTAAGGGAAATCATCAAGGGATCATGTAGCATATCAAAGAAGACCAGAATTTTCTCAGAAATCGTTTGCCGCAATCAGATTTGCAATACCTCTTGTGGTTCAAAAGTTATCAACACAGAAAGTTGCCTGTGATGTACAGCTATTTGACATATTCAATGTGTTGCCCCTGGTGCTAAACACAGAACTTTGAAGTTTTGAGCTTTCTTTTGAACCACAAGAGATATTGCAAATCTGATTGCGGCAAACGATTTCTGAGAAAATTCTGGTCTTCTTTGATATGCTACATGACCCCCTTCCGATTGAACAAATTTGCCCTTGATCCAGCATGGTGGCTTTCATTTCAATATGGTGGTCATGTTCCAGACATAACCTAAAAAATAGGCCCCCCCACCCAGTTTGTAAAATAAAAGGGTGTCCTGCGACCTTTGACCCTCTATTTCTGATGGCTAATCGGGGGGGATTATTAATGCTAAACCTATTCGCAATGCGGATCCCAGCCGAGTGCATGCCGCCATTTTTTTTCCTGCAGAAATGTTCTATCCTTGTCTGCAAAATGGACAAGAATAGGACATGTTCTACGATTTTTGTGGGACCGCAGAACCGAGTTACGGATGTGGACAGCATCCTCATCTTTTGTGGCCCCATTGAAATTAATGGGTCGGCATCCGACCCGTAAAAAACGCTGAGTTTGGGATGTAAAGGGAAGACTGTAAGAGTTGGGCTGATTTGTCCCGCCATCTAGTGGTGATGGATAGTAATAGCAGATTGAATGGATAATGATGCCATAAACTCTGCAGAGAGAATGCAAATGAGCTCTTAACCATAGCTCATTTGCATTTCCTCTTCCCAGAATTCCAGAGGAGCATTCGCTAGCCTATAAGACTCCCCACCATAAGGAGGTATAGTATTCTCCTAAACTCTGTAGAAGGCTGAACTGGACTGAAAGTCACATATAAAAGGATAATGACGGGAGGACCTGAGGCCGATCACACACCTTCCTGTGCAGGAGTAGTGCGCAGGACCTTAGGCCAGACATGTGAGAAGCATTCTGCATGTGTAAGCGCACGGTGTTATAATGACTAGGGATGAGCGAATCGACTTCGGATGAAACATTCAAAGTCGATTTGCATAAAACTTTGTTTCAATACTGTACGAAATGCTCCGTACAGTATTAGAATGTATTGGCTCTGATGAGCCGAAGTTATTGCTTCATAAATTGATTTTTACTGTAAAAAAAAAAAAACAGTTTCCGAACTCGGGTTCGGTTCCAAGGTACCAAAATTTATTTATGAAGTTATTACGAGACTTCGCAAAGCAATAACTTTGGCTCATCGGAGCCAATACATTCTAATACTATACAAAGCTCCTGCTCCGTACAGTATTAGAACAAAGTACAAACCGGATTGGGACACTATACAAATCGTGAATAAAAACTGAATGCAATGATGTGGAGGTGCCAACTTCTAATATTTTATTTAGAATAAAACATAAATCACGGAACAAAAAGTTTTAACTGAGAAAATGTACCATTTTAAAGGGAAAAATATGTTGAATCAGAATTTATGGTGTCAACAAAACCCCAAAAAGTTGGGACAAGGCCATTTTCACCACTGTGTGGCATCTCCCCTTCTTCTTACAACAGATGTCTGGGGACCGAGGAGACCAGTTTCTCACGTTTAGAAATAGGAATGCTCTCCCATTCTTGTCTAATCTAGGCCTCTACCTGTTCAATCGTTTTGGGCCTTCTTTGTTGCACCTTCCTCTTTATGATGCGCCAAATGTTCTCTATAGGTGAAAGATCTGGACTGCAGACTGGCCATTTCAGTACCCGGATCCTTCTCCTACGCAGCCATGATGTTGTGATTGATGCAGAATGTGGTCTGGCATTATCTTGTTGAAAAATGCAGGGTCTTCCCTGAAAGAGATGACGTCTGGATGGGAGCATATGTTGTTCTAGAACCTGAATATATTTTTCTGCATTGATGGTGCCTTTCCAGACATCGAAGCTGCCCATGCCACACGCACTCATGCAGCCCCATACCATCAGAGATGCAGGCTTCTGAACTGAGCGTTGATAACAACTTGGGTTGTCCTTGTCCTCTTTGGTCCGGATGACATGGCGTCCCAGATTTCCAAAAAGAACTTTGAATCGTGACTCGTCTGACCACAGAACAGTCTTCCATTTTGCCACACTCCATTTTAAATGATCCCTGGCCTAGTGAAAACGCCTGAGCTTGTGGATCTTGCTTAGAAATGGCTTCTTCTTTGCACTGTAGAGTTTCAGCTGGCAACGGCGGATGGCACGGTGGATTGTGTTCACTGACAATGGTTTCTGGAAGTATTCCTGAGCCCATTCTGGGATTTCCTTTACAGTAGCATTCCTGTTTGTGGTGCAGTGTCGTTTAAGGGCCCGGAGATTACGGGCATCCAGTATGGTTTTATGGCCTTGACCCTTACGCACAGAGATTGTTCCAGATTCTCTGAATCTTCGGATGATGTTATGCACAGTTGATGATGATAGATGCAAAGTCTTTGCACTTTTTCGCTGGGTAACACCTTTCTGATATTGCTCCACTATCTTTCTGCGCAACATTGTGGGAATTGGTGATCCTCTACCCATCTTGGCTTCTGAGAGACACTGCCACTCTGAGAAGCTCTTTTTATACCCAATCATGTTGCCAATTGACCTAATTAGTGTTAATTGGTCTTCCAGCTCTTCGTTATGCTCAAAATTACTTTTTCCAGCCTCTTATTGCTACTAGTCCCAACTTTTTGGGGATTTGTTGACACAGTGAAAATTGGAATCAACGTATTTTTCCTTTAAAATGATACATTTACTCGGATTAAATGTTTGATCTGTCATCTACGTTCTATTACAAATAAAATATTGACATTTGCCATCTCCACATCATTGCATTCAGTTTTTATTCACAATTTGTTTAGTGTCCCAACTTTTTTGGAATCCGGTTTGTAATTACCGTAAATCTAAGTAGGACGGAGAATGAAGTCTTGCGATAGTCTTCATAGAAAAGGGAGACTGTCAGAAAGGTGGACTGATTTGGCACACCTTCTAGTGGTCACGGGTAGTAATAGCAATTTTAATGGATACTGTGAGGGGGAAAAATTAAGGTATAAGGCCCTTTTCACACGAGCGAGTTTCCAGCGTGGGTGCAATGCGTGACGTGAATGCATGGGGCTGAGTGAAAAACGCATTGCATCCGGAAACAAGTGCGGATGCAATGCGTTTTTCACTGATAGTTGCTAAGAGATGTTGTTTGTAAACCTTCAGTTTTTATCACGCGCATGAAAAACGCATCAAAAAGCATTGCACCTTCGCGGAAAAAACTGAACAACTGAACGCAATCACAGACAAAACGGACTGAACTTGCTTGCAAAATGATGCGAGTTTCACTGAACGCATCCGGAGCCAATCCGTCACGCTCGTGTGAAAGAGGCCGAACAACTGTGAGGAAGCACAATGTTTTAAAGTATGGGGGAGTGCCAGAGGAAGCACCCACCCTGGGTGCCAAACACCTTACGCACTTCACTGGTGACCCACAGTTTCTATTGTTCCCATAGAGAGCAGCACTCACAAGAGAACCCATCTCACTGAGTGGGCACAGGACTCACATTTTTACCCCCATCAGGTGGGACCCTCATCCGTCATATTCTGTATAAATCAAAGATGGAAATAACCCTTGAAAGATTGGCTCTAAAGGTACGGCCATGTGGTGAAGCAGCCAAGTACTGCTCAACCATGCCAGATAATGTGTTCCTGCTGTGGCTTGCATGGGCACACAGTACTCGACCACCACATCTAAACCACACCACGTGGTCATACCCCAACTTATTTCCTTAGAAAAATCTTAGTGACGCTACTGGAGATGTTAATAGAATGGAGCCGAGTGGCCAGCTCATCATTGGAACTCCCTTAATAAAGTCTGTGGGCTCATCTTGACTACTCCATTGAGTACAAGGTCACATTAAGGACATCAGAAGAAAGTACAACATATGTAGGTCCTTTAATTCATCATTCAATGAAAAAAGAGCAATCACATATTCAAAGAAGGGTTATACAGTGTTGGACTGGGGTACTTAGGGCCCACCAATAAAATTAATTTTTGGGGCCCACCGTACAGATACATTCAAATATAATAAATCATTTAACAACTTTTTTATATGAACATCTGCTGGTTGTGGTGCCCTGCATTGAATATATGTATGTAGTGCAGTAAGTCTGCTATGTAATGTGCCACTTGTGCAGGAGGTGGGAGACCAGGGGCCCACCTTGCTCAAGGGCCCACCGGGGATTCCCCTGTACCCCTGTGGACCAGTCTGAACCTGTGGTTATACCCAAGACCCCCTCCCCCCCAGTATCAGAGGATACCTAAGAGGCGAAGTCAGACAGACCTTGACACTGAGGCATCTGGGAAGGGGTCTGAGCCACTTATATATGTGCAGGAGGGCTATGATTGGTTGGCGAGGTCACATGATCCAACCCATAAAACACAGGAAGTGAGACTCGCCAGCCCTTAAAGAAATGCTGCAGGAAACAAGCAGCAAGCATGCTGTGGCCAGGGCTGAAAGGAAACACTGGCAGCAGATCGCCGCTGAACACGGCGCCTGGGACCGCGGCGGTAAGCAGGGGAACAGCGGTGCACTGCAGCCGCTGTTACATTGAGGTATTCTAGATTTCATGATGCAACCCCCACCCTATTACAAGTTGGATATCTGGATGGAATATTTGCAGCGGATCCAGCCCCTAGTTTAATTCTTCCAGTAGTCTTTTGTTTCACTGCCGGTCTCGTTTAGTATGGTTGACCTCACAAGGGCTTCAGTAACGGCATATGGGTCACAGTTGGCAGCCGGCCGACGATCTTCGAAGTAACCGAATCCTTCCTGTGCAACCTGATGGTTAATTCGAATACTGCTGCTGCGGTTCGCCACACCAGCTGAAAAACCATGGATGCCAGACAGCTTTTCAAGCCTGGTCAGACGTTGAGAGTTATCCCTCCCTTCATGTGGGTCATAGAGACGTATATGGTAATCATGGCGCTTACCCAGTTTGTCAATGGCATCTTCTATGTGTCTAAAGACAAAGAAGGGAAGTGGTCAGATTATATGGATAGGCAGTCAGATCCTTTAAATATCACATACTGATCGAAAGGTGAAATGGAACAAACCACAAGTAAAATCTGCCGTTTTAGAGAAGCACATATTCAGCAATACCAGTAGCATGGGACCATAGACAACATGGAGTGTTTGTAAGCTCCTAGGTTATCAAGACCATCTAGGATATTTTAGAAGACTCACTTTAGGCCGCCCTCCTTCCTCATGTCTGCGGTGCTGTAGTTTGTATGACATCCAGATCCTTCCCAGTTTCCAGTAATGGGTTTGGGGTCAAGGGTTGCCACCACACCAAAATCTTCACATACTCTATGGAGAATGAATCGAGCCATCCACAAATGGTCACCCATGTCTATCCCTACACAAGGGCCAACCTGGAACTCCCACTGTAAGAAAGATGAGAAGGTCAATGCCAACTTCTGCATTTATGAACAGGATTAATTTTTATTCAGAAACTCTTTCAGTCAGAAGATCTTGGAGAACCACTGGACAGTCTAGAGCAGTGGTGGTGAACCTGTGGCACGCAGAGCCCTCTCTGTGAGCACCCGGCTCAGTGTGAGAGCCATGCGTAGGGTTGGGTTGTCACCTGTGCACTATTACTTCCATTGTGGAGCGCTCATTAGTACAGCATTTGCCCCCCTCTTCTGTTTGTGTTAAAAAAAAAAAATAAACTCACCTTATCCCCTTGATCGCGCTGCAGGAACACTCACTGCACACTGGATGCGCAGAACAGGACTTGCTCTTTAGCGTGATGACGTTTCACATTGACTGGAAGCATTAGGACCTGCAAAACATCATCACGCTGGAGCGCATGTATTTTCCTGTGCATCCAGTGAGCAGCAAGTGTTCATCTCTGGACGATCAAATGGATGAGGCGAGTTCTATTAATTTATTTATTTTGCACAAGAAAAGTAGGGAAGAGGCATTAATAATACTGTGGCCTTTAATGGAGGAAAAATAATACTACGGGGGCATTAATTTTACTGGGGGCCATCAATGAGGGCCTGATTAATACTGGAGGCCACTAATGGGGGCATTATTAATACTAGGGGCTACTAATGGGGGGCCTTATTAATACTGGGGGCCACTAATTGGGGCCTTACTAATACTGGGGGGCCACTAATAGGGGGCCATATTATTACTTGGGGCCACTAATGGGGGCCTTATTAATACTGGGGGTCACTGATGGGGCAATATTAATGCGGGGGCAACTAATGGGGTCCTTATTAATACTGGGGGCCACTAATGGAGGGCCGTATGAACACTGGGGGCAACTAATGGGGGCCTTATTAATACTAGGGGCCACTGAGGGGACATTATTAATGCTGGGGCCACTAATGGAAGCCTTATTAATACCCGCGGGCGCCAACGTGGGAATTCATTTTACTGGGGCCTGTGTTTAGCCATGCCCCCACAGCTTAAATTGGCTGGTATTTTTCAGTATTCAGGTTAAATTGCAGTGTTGTCACTTTGCGATAAATCAGTGGGTTTTGAAGTTTGGGCACTCTGTCTCTAAAAGGTTGACCATCACCGGTCTAAAGGCACGAGAAGACTGACACTGCAGAACTTGGACAATTACATTGTGAAGAATCCACATTTTACCCAGGGCCAAAGGTCATGAAACTTGGCATCACATACCTGGGATGGCACAGCTTCCGCATTTGTTCCACAGATTTTGACTCCAGCATACAGACAGGCCTTATAGTGACTCTCCGCAATATCCCGGCCATATGCCTTGTCAGCTCCAACACCACAGTAGTAAGGTCCTGAGGGAAAGTAACAGCAGAGGACATTAAAACCAAATAAGACAGAATCTTACTTCCTAGCCATTCCTCAGATAAGTACAATGCATTCATTCAAGTCTTCAGACCCATTACTTTTTCACATTCCACTTTTTTCCATTTCAAGTACCCCATCCCTTCAATCTGCCTTCAATATCCCATAATGAGAAAGTGAAAACACAATTTTAAAAACTTTTGCAAATTGGGGCCTTCCATTTCTCTTGATCATCTTTGAGGTGGCTTGATTGGAGTCAATTATGGTAAATTCAGTTGATTGGACATGATTTGGAAAGACACAGTCCTGTCTATAGAAAATCGCACAGCTGGCAATACATATCTAACCAAAAATCAAGCCATGAGGAGGAAAGTACTTCATGTAGAACTCAAAGACAGGATTGTGTGGAGGCACAGATCTGGAGAAGGGGACAAAGAAATTTCTGCTGCTCTGAAAGTTCCTAATAGCACAGTGGACCATAATTAAATGGAAGAAGTTTGGAAATACCAGGACTCTTGCTAATACTGGCCTCCCCACCAAAAAAAGTAATCGGGCAGAAGGGCCTTGGTAAAACTGGCGACCAAGAAGCCAATAATCAGTCTGTCTGAGCTCCAGAGATCCTGTGTGCAGATGGTAGAAACATCCAGAAGGTCGACCACCACTGCAGCCTCCACCAATCTGGGCTTTATGGCAGAGTGGCCAGAAATAAATCTCTCCTCAGAAAAAGACACATAAAAGCCACCTGGAGTTTGTAAAAAAGCACCTTAAGGACTCAGGGTACTTTCACACTAGCGTTTTTCTTTTCCGGCATAGAGTTCTGTCCTAGGGGCTCTATACCAGAAAAGAACTGAACAGTTTTATCCCCATGCATTCTGAATGGAGAGCAATCCGTTCAGGATGCATCAGTAGGTCTTTAGTTTAATCTTTTAGACTGTTTAGGGCGGAGATAATACCGCAGCATGCTACAGTTTTATCTCCGGCCAAAAATCCAGAACACCTGCACAATACCATCCCTACAGTAAAGCATGGTGGTGGCAGCATCATGCTGGGGGGACAGGAAGACTATTTCGATTGGATGGAAAGCTTAATGGGGAAAGTACAGAGATATTCTTAATGAAAACCTGATCCAGAGTGCTTTGGACCTCAGACTAGGCCTAAGGTTCACCCTCCAACAAAACAATGATCCTAAGCATACAGCCAAGACAATACAGGAGTGGCTTAGGGAAACTCTGGGAATGTCTTTGAGTGGCCCAGCCAGAGGCCTGACTTTAACCCAATGGAACATCTCTGAAGAGACCTGAAAATGGCTGTCCACCGATGGTCCCCATCAAACCTGACAGAGCAGAATGTTGAGGAAAAACAACAAAGTGTGAAAAAGTGGTCTGAAGACTTTCCAAATGCACTGTAGCTGCCTCACTCTAGTTGCTGCTTATCCCACACGTCAAGTTAACCCTTATAGAATTGGGGGCCCATTACTATCCATCTTCCCACATGTGTAACCTGGAGAACCATCTGCAGCTAATGAGTAAAGGACACTACTGTCCAATCACACCAAAAGACCTGGTGACCAGATGTCAACCTGTTAAGAACCCAGCAGAATTCAAGGGATAGCTGAACTTTGTAAAAATCGAATTGAAGCCCCTTACCTTCTGGTTTTTGGAAGCCATTTTCAGGCCATCCATATGGGTGTCCATTGATTCCGAATAAGGTGTATTCCTGCTCCATGCCAAACCATGGGATGTGGTCAGCTACTATGTCCATAATCCGCTTACACGTGTGGCGCAGGTTGGTTTCTGCAGAATATAAGAAGTTCTTTACACAAGAGCCCTAATGTGTGCACTGGAAGAAACGCATGTCCAGTATCAGTCTGCAGACTCTACCCAGACGTAGCCAACACAAATGTCCATCCAACATTACACAGAGGATGAATGTGAAGGGGCAAACTTGTCAGAACACCTTACCTGCTGGTTTCCGGTTGTCCTTGAGTGCTTCACACATGACCAACTTGTTGGGGTCAAGGAAGAATGGGTCTCTGAACATCTTCACAGGGATAAGGTACATGTCGCTGTTTGACCTTTCAGCTTGGTAAGTGCCTGCACCAGAAAAAATCCATTCTGGGACCTCTGAAATGGAAGAAGAGCATCTTTATTCAAAATGCTAGAGTTAAGGGTGTATTAAACTGGCAGATTTTCTGCCTAATGATCGCTAATGAACATTCGCATGAAGACTCGTTAGTGATCATCTAGCAGTGTAATACTGCCGCCGGTTACACAATGAATGAGTAAACGCTTATTCATCGGGCAATCCAGATCTTTCAGCATTCTGAAAGCAAAAGCAGCGCCACTCCTGTCCCATAGGCTGGGTGTATTACTGCAGCTTATACCATTCAATTTAATGAACGTGCAATGCCACATACAACCTGTAGACAGGTGTGGCAGTGGCACAATTTATTAATTTTTTTGCTTGAGCAAAATGGGTTCGGACTGCTCTATCCGAACTTGTTTAGTTTGAAAACTTTGTTTAAAATATATGCGCCGTACCGCAATAAAATGTATTGGCTCCGCTGAATCCTTGTTCTTCTCGGCACAAGTAACACAAGACTTTTTGTTTCAATAGTTTTTATTGAGTTTTTGTAGCTTTGAAAAAATTATTGCCAGAAGCAGCAATACACTTAATAAAACACAAGACTTTCTCAGTCTCGTGCCTGTGACGTTACAGTTCGGTTCTGCACATAAATTACTGTTTCAAAACCCGAAGTCAAATACGGGTTTGTGCCTCAGTTCGGCTTTGGATTTTTAAACAGTAATTTATGCGCTGAACCGAACTGTAATGTCACGTCACAGGCACGAGACTAAGCAAGTCTCACGTTACTTGTGGCGAGAAGAACAAGGCCTCAGTGGAGCCAATACATTTTATTGCAGTACTGCGCATATTCTAAACAAAGTAATACTTACTATGAAATATCACAAAACAGCATTTGATATCCTCGTAATCATAATAAACTGTACAATATAGTAAATACATTATTGGTAAATTGTGTGATTCTCCTTTCTTTCAGTAATATATTATTTATTTTGTATCATGGCTATGAAGAATTTAGCTTTTTAAGCACAGAAAATTCCAAGACAACAGGTCTGTAGTGTAATGGTTACTCTTCTGCCTTTCATACAGAAGGTCTGGGGTTCAAATCCTGATGAGAATCGGTAAATAATTTCTTTAGTAAAAGTATTTGTGCTGGAAGAGGACCCCTCCCACAACCTGTATCCAGCACAGCTTCACTAATATCGCTGATGTCCGAGGGGGAACAGAGGGATATGCCTGATGCTAAAGACATTCCCTGTCTTGCACTGGGATGTAAACACAGGGTGCGGGTCACAGATCGCATTTAGGCTGAAGGAGTCAAAATGCACTCAGAACTTCATCATCTGACATATAATGCAGAGGAAAAAAAGCAGCAGTCTGGTTTGAAGTTGTTTTGGAGCAGCACCTTTACAAGCAGACAAACAATGTGAGTTTGTGAGCGCTCGCATGTTTGATTTCCAGTGTGTGTTTGTATTAAGTGTGTGACTTGAGATTCAGGGACTTTAGGGACCACAGTAAGTTAGTTGCTTGTCACTGTACTGTTGTCACTGTCCCTCCCGTGGCAGAGGTTAGAAGATCTGAGAGACTGGCTGCACGTGGAGGTTATCTGACAGCCAATCTGCTTTCACGTGTTGCAGTGTTGTTGTTGGTAATGTCCACACCTCTTGTGTCAGGTGTAGCTTGTGGTCATTACTGCTTCTCTATTTAGTCTGGACTCACACTTTATACCATGCAGTTGATATTCTCTGCCTGGAGTTGTAAGAGCTGGTGTGTTGTCCACTTCTGAGTTCCTGCTCCTCCATTTTCTATTGAAGATAAGTGTTCTCTTTTTATTTTGTTGTTCCCATTTGCTCGTGGTTTACTAGGCCTCAGTGAGACATTGGTTCGTTCATCAGGGAAGGAGCCAGTAGTCTCAGACCCTGTCACTACTTCTAGGGATATTCAGGGATTCCAGGGCCTAGGTTTCCGGTGTATGAATATTCCCACCTTCAGAGTTTATTCATACTGACAGGAGTCAGGGCTAGGTTTAGGGTTTCCATAGGTGGTGACCGTTTCCCTTTCCCTAGACTTGAGGCCTAGTTCCTGGTCTTTTTCCTTCTGTTGTCATTCTGGTGTTCCCCCCCTCCCCTTACTCCGTGACATTATCAACTGCCCAAAAAAACGCCATTTTGTTTGTGTCAGTGCAGCAATGGATACCATTTCTGCACTGGTCGAACAACTGCTGGGGCAGTCTTTCGAGGTAGCTGACCTCCGCACGACCGTCTCACAGATCCATAGACCGCAGGTGGTGGGTTCCAGCAGCGGGAACCAGGCCTGTCCTGAACATAAGGTCGCTCTCCCGGATAGATTTTCCAGGGAAAGTGACAACTTTATTCGGTTCAGGGAGTCGTGCAAATTATATTTTAAACTACGTCCTAATTCTTCTGGGGAAGAGAGTCAAAGAGTGGGTATAATCATTTTGTTAATTAAAGGTGACGCTCAGTCTTGGGCTTTTTCGTTACTGACCGGATCACAGTCCCTACGGTCGGTAGATGAATTTTTGGAGGTGGCCATGTCCCTTGCAGTACGTATTGATAGACGCCTGAGGGAGAGAGCTAAGGTTCCTCATTCTCAGGACGTACTATCATATAAGGTGGCGGTCTCCTCCGACACTTTGGGTAGAGAGACACTTGAGTTCATGCCTGGTGACGAACCAATGCAGATGGGGGGGAGCTACCTCTGGACTTGGTGATAAGAACTTTAGGCTTAAAAAGAGACAGATTTTTCTCTGGAAAAAGGGGACATTTTGTGGCGCTAGATTCCAAAACTGTGGGAATTTAAATGTTTATTGACAGTGGGGCAGGGGTTAACCTAGTTGATGGTTAGTTCGTCCATATGCATGGGTTGACAACAAGTGCATTGGACAAAAATATTTCGGTGTTTGCAATTGATTCCGCTCCACTCACAAAAATGTTTGTCACAAATGGTGAAGGACATCCGTTTAAAAGTGGGTGATTGTAACAGCGACCTCTGTGCGGCACTGTTCCCCCACTCATCACCGTGATCCCGGGTGCCATGCTCATCTGTGTTCTCTGCTTCCAGCCTCTGTTGCAGCTCTGGACACTACTTGTACTCGGCTGC
The DNA here is from genome assembly GCF_905171765.1 of Bufo bufo. NCBI lineage: Eukaryota > Metazoa > Chordata > Amphibia > Anura > Bufonidae > Bufo > Bufo bufo. Next base: position 13,363,906 of record NC_053396.1, on the reverse strand, counting down.
TGATGTGGCAGTACGCATCACTCCCTGGGCGGGGCTGAGTCATGTCATGTGATCTCGTTCACCTACCCTGGCTCTACTGCAGGTATTTAAGTGGCTCAGACCTTTACCCAGACGCCTCAGAGTCAAGGTCCTAATCTTGTGCTTCACGCTGCGTTCAGACCTGAGCGTACGGGATGGAGCACTCTGTATGAGCGATTGTATGCGCGTTTACAGACGCGGCTCCGGAACAAGCGAACGCCCATTGTCGCGCGTTCCCGCTGAAGTCTATGTACGGGAACGCGCGACAAGACGCCCCAAAGAAGCTCCTGTACTTCTTGGGGCGTCGGGCGTTTTACAGCGCGATCGTACGCGCTGTAAAACGCTCAGGTGAGAACCATGCCCATAGGGAAGCATTGGTTCTTGCCTGTTGAGCGTTTTACAGCGCGTAGGAATGCGCTGTAAAACGCTCAAGTCTGAACCCAGCCTAAGAGCTTGCTTACCACTCGTGTTCTTGACTTCATACTTCGTTCCTGGACTTCGTTTATCGTCTGATCCCTGCCCGCTTGCATTGCCTCTCTCGTTGCCAACCCGGATTGTCTGACCTTGTTCCTGTGCAGCCTACCCTGAACCATTGCTTATTCTGACTACGTCTCTGCCTCTTCCTCCGGTTCCTGTCTTGTTGCTCCTGGTAACGACCCTGCCTGTCTGACCACGTCTGTACTGTCGGTACCTTTGCAGGTACCTCCTGGCCTACCTGGACCAGCTGCCACTGACTGGTTTATGCTCTGGAGTAGCCCCTGGCAATTACCGACGGTCAAGCCTATCCTCACCATCTGAGGCTCTAGTGAAATCCGGGTAGTTGCTTAGTTACTCCCCTCCAGAGTATTGCTAGTCAGTGGCACAGTGGGTTCACATCCGCTGATCCGTGACAGTACTCTGAGGCCATGGACCCCGCTGGTCATCCCAAGACCGTCATTCATGATCTCTTACAGGAATTAAAGCGCCAGAGTGAACGACACGACGTATTGATGCAGTTCATGCAAAATGTTGCTGCTTGCTTGGATACCGCCAGTCGCTCCTCCACCTGCTACGCAGTGCAACTCCCGCTGCCAACCCGCTATGGTGGTAATCCAAAGACGTGTTCGGGATTCCTTAATCAATGCCTGATCCACTTTGAGTTACATGGGCAGAGGTTCCCTACACAGTGGTCCAAGGTTGCCTTCATCATATCCCTGCTGTCTGGAGGTCCAGAGACGACTAATCTGCAGTCCTTCCTGACTACCTTCCGGATGGTCTTTGAGGAGTCGGGTCGCACGTCCTTTGCTGCCTCAGCTCTGCTGCATCTACGTCAAGGTTCCGCGTCTGTGGGTCAGTACGCCATCCAGTTTCGTACCCTAGCGGCCGAACTGACGTGGAATGATGAAGCTCAACTGGCAGTCGTTCCTCCTGAAGAGTGCATGCAGATTGAGCGCCTTCGGATGACAGACCAGGACAGTCTAAGTCGCAAGGAGGAGAACTTATGTCTGTATTTTAGAGGCAAGACCCACTTTGTGCGTAACTGTACGCATAAGACGCAGGGGGCATTTCCCCCCCACTTTTATGGGGCGAAAAATACGGTATATACTACAGGGGACACTATACTGTATATATATATACTACAGGGGACAGTATACTGTATATATAATTACTACAGATGACAGTATGCTGTATATATACTACAGAGGACAGTATACTGTGTGTGTGTATATATATATATATATATATATATATATATACACTGCCTGTCCAAAAAAAAAAAGTCACCACCTGGATTTAACTAAGCAAATAGTTCTGAGCCTCCTATTGGATAATTACTGCATGGGCGATTATCTTTCAGCTGGCAACAAGTTATTTAACCCCAACTGGTGCAATGAGTTGCTTCTCATTTCTTAAACAACCATGTCGAAAGACACATCTCGTGGTCATGGAAAAGATGTTTGAGAAGGGTCAAATCATTGGCATGCATCAAGCAGAGAAAACATCTAAGGAGATTTCAGAAACTACTAAAATTGGGTTAAGAACTGTCGAACGCATTATTAAAAACTGGAAGGCTAGTGGGGACCCATCGTATTCGAGAAAGAAATCTGGCAGGAAAAAAATCCTAAATGATCGTGATCGGCGATCACTTAAACGTTTGGTGAAATCAAATCGAAGAAAAACAACAGTAGAACTAGGGGCTATGTTTCAATAGACACAAATGAGTCCTTAAATCTTGGATCTAGATATGTGGCAGTGTTGAGAATGAGTTGCAACTTTTTGCTTTTGTACCTCTTTTTCATGTCATCTATGACCCTTTGTTTTATTTCTCTGACAAGGCTGCTGTCAGATTCCCCCTAAGTTGTACATGCATATATTTTCCATGTTAAACGAAGAACAGAAGACAGGGTTGGATCTTTCTCTCCACTTAACACATCAGTAGAATCGCTCATTGGTGCGAGCACATCTCTGACGGTCTCCAGGATGGTGAAATCAGTGTCATTTGGCATAAGATACAATTTTTTCCGGTTCTCTGCCAGGACAGCACAGACAGCTTGTTGCTGTTCACAGAACCTCTCCACTATATCATAAATGGAATTCCACCGGGTCGGTTCATCGTGAATAAGCTTGTGTTCGGGTATCTGAAGTGCGTTTTGTTTTTCTTTTAGTGATCGTCTCATTTTATTTGATCGGCACTCAATGTCAATATCCAGGGCTTTGTTTACTGCCAGGTGCAAATTGTGACCAAAACATGGGACCCAGCTGTATGCTTCAAACACTCTGATGTTGTTAGAGGCATTATCTGTTGTCATTCCAGACATTTTAGATATGTTCAATTTCCAGTCTTCAGTTAGGGATTCCTTAAAGGGAACCTGTCACCGGGATTTTGTGTATAGAGCTGAGGACATGGGTTGCTAGATGGCCGCACATCCGCAATATCCAGTCCCCATAGCTCTGTACAATGCCCTATACCAGGGCTGGCCAACCTACGGCTCTCCAGCTGTTGTAAAACTACAATTCCCACCATGCCATGCTGTAGACTGATAGCTGTAGGCTGTCTGGGCATGCTGGGAGTTGTAGTTTTGCAACAGCTGGAGAGCCTCAGGTTGGCCAGCCCTGCCCTATACAATGCTCGTTTCCAGGGCTAACAGCCACCCTGCAATGCAAGCATGACCACTGCTGCTAGATTGCAGAGTGGTCGTGACTTGTAAACATGGAAACAAGCAGTGTATAATGAGATGGAAAAATGAATGCAGCCTGGAAAGGAGGCAATATGGAGATTCACAAGACATTAGTAAGTGCCTTGTATTATCTTTCTTTACATTTGCTTAAAGGATAACTGTCGTATTTATTTATTTTTTTGGAGTATTGGATTGTGGTGATTAATATCACCTTGGTGGCCCTATTTCAACTTTTCACAGTGTATTCAATTACCCCTTAATTCCACATTTTTGTTCCCTGTACGGCCTACTTTTACCTGTGCTTAAAATAGGGTTGCTAGGCATGGTCCGTCTATCTGTTGAAGGACGGAGCACGCAGCGTGCAGGCTCACATTACTGACAGGCAATGGGGGGATCTGTCGATGGCACTTTTATGCGGAGGGGCATCTGTGGATGGCACTGTTATGGGGTGGGGGATCTGTGGATGGCACTGTTATGGGGTGGGGGATCTGTGGATGGCACTGTTATGGGGTGGAGGATCTGTGGATGGCACTGTTATGGGGTGGGGGATCTGTGGATGGCACTGTTATGGGGTGGAGGATCTGTGGATGACACTGTTATAGGGGAGATCTGTGGATGACACCCCAATAACAGTGTCCCCCGCCGCTCACAACAGTATTTCTAGTAACAGTAATCCTTAACCTCTTAATAAATTTTACTAAAGTTGCGCTCTCCCCTGTATCAGCACTTACTAACAAGCATCCGGAGCAGGCAGAGTGGCTGGCAGCGTTACGTCACTCACTGACGTTGCGCGCCTGCTTCATTCATAAAGTGGGAGGAGAAGGCGCACAACGTCAGTGAGTGACGTAATGCTGCCAGCTGCTCTGCCTGCTCCGGATGCTTGTTAGTAAGTGCTGATACAGGGGAGAGCGCAACTTGAGTTAAATTTATTAAGAGGTTAAGGATTACTGTTACTAGAGCAGTGATTACTAGAAATACTGTTGTGAGCGGCGGGGCCCGGTGTAAGAGTACAGTGACTGCATCGGGCCCCACCGCAAGTTCCCGAACTCCAGCCCCTCCTCCCTCCCCACTGATACATCGCAGACTGTGATGTAAAATGGCAGCATTTGCCCCATAAGACGCAGGGGCATTTTCCCACCACTTTGGGGGGGGGGGGGGGGGGGGAGTGTGTCTTTTGGGGCGAAAAATACGGTACTCGGCAACAGCTTTGTTTAGTCGCTGTGCTTCCTCAAAGTCTTTGCCATATTTCCTCTGTCTTTCGAGCACAGGTATAATGCTAGTAGCCTGAGTGGGTTTATCTTTGGATGATGTAGTGGAATGGGTTTGCTTCTTATTCTGTGTAAGGAAAATAGAAGTCAACCTTCATTCATCACTTAAAAAAGGTTGTTTCACTTTAGATAATGGCATTTATCCTGTAGATAAAGTGAATACAAGACTCTTCCTATGTGCTGTGATTCTCCATATTGCCCTCGTTGCTGGCTTCATTCAATTTTTCCATCACCCTATACCAGGAGCGGCTCTCCAGCCTACAGCAGGGCATGATGGGATTTGTAGTTTTACAACAGCTGGAGAGCCGCAGTTTGCCCATCACTGCCCTATACAATGCTCGTTTCCAGGGTTAACAGCCACCCTGCAATGCAAGCATGACCACTGCTGCTAGTGCTAGATTGCAGAGTGGTCGTGACTTGTAAACATGGAAACAAGCAGTGTATAATGAGATGGAACCAGCCCGGAAAGGAGGCAATATGGAGATTCACAATACATTAGTAAGTGCCTTGTATTATCTTTCTTTACATTTGCTTAAAGTATAACTGTCGTATTTATTTATTTTTCTGGAGTATTGGATTGTGGTGATTAATATCTCCTTGGTGGCCCTATTTCAACTTTTCACTATGTATTCAATTACCCCTTAATTCCACATTGTTGTTCCCTGTAATTCCTGCCTACTTTTACCTGTGCTTAAAATAGGGTTGCTAGGCATGGTCCGTCTACCTGTTGCTAGGCATGGTCCGTCTATCTGTTGAAGGACGGAGCACGCAGCGTGCAGGCTCACATTACTGACAGCCAGGGACTGTAAGTAAATGATAAAAGCCAGGTCCTCCCCAGCAGCTGATAACAGTGCCTGGGCTGTGTGCACTTCTCCCTGTCCCTGCACTTGGCAGACGCTCCCTCACTCAGCAGAGCAGGAGAATGCAGAGTTGGAGCAGCGCAGAGCAGGGAAGGGAGATCTGCCGTCTGCTCAGTGTAGAAATGAAAGCAACATGTGGTAAGAGGACCCCTTTGTGCTGCAGGAGATTAACCCTTTAGGGGGGAGGGCTCTGGTTACTGACACTTTTGGGGGGCTATTGTTACTGGCTAGTGCATGTGAGGAGCTCAATGCATTGTGGGTAGTGAGGGCAGGCGGGATTAGCCTCAGGGTGAGGGCAGTGGCGGCCATCTTAACTAGGGAAATTGCAGTTAGATGAACAGCTAGATGAAGGTGCCGGTGAGGAAGAGACCGGGGAGAAGGTAAGCCCTCCTATTTAATAACTCTAGGGGAGGGACGACCAGGACCATAATAAATATCCCAAGGGGGGGGGAGAAAAGGGAGTGACATAACCAGCCAGGGGGAGCAATCATAGACAAACACCCCCGTGTGCGGAATGAACCACGAGCTGCAGGCAGAAGACATGGAACTTAACCCCTCGGACTCTAACTCCCAGTCTCTGCAGTCAAAAACGCCCTCGCTATGCGCTGTGGCGTTAACTAAGACAACCCCTTTAAGAAGAGAGCATGGGTAGGTAGGGTAGACTTAAAATTAGCTAACCTGTCGAGTTTTCAGCTCATTGTAGAGGTCAGGGTGATTGTCTGCCAAATGCTTAGCCAAGTTGCTGGTGTTTCCTGCTTTGCAATGGAGAGATTTGTAACACCTTTTGCAGACAGGTTTTTCTGTGTCTGTTGGCTACACGTCTTCACCAGCGATATTGTAGGTAAAATATACCCACACCTCACTCCGCGTCCTTGCTGAGGCCTTTTTTTCTACAAGTGGCAGATATGACAGGCACACAAGTTCTGCATCTCTCATTGGCGGCGACGGTGTATCAATGCCTTCTTTGTTATCACTGCGCCTAGAACAAGTGGAACCATTAGGGCTCTTTTACACGAGCGGATGCCGTGCGGGTAATCCGCTGCGTTGAAGAGAGCCAAGCCCCCTAGTAAATCATGCAGTCTCCATGGAGAATATTGTCTATAAACACAGAGGATGTCCACAAAAATTTCACAAGGTCTGGGGAGATTGGTGCGCATCCCCGCTCACCCTGCATACTACACATATGTACTCGGTAACTGACGTTCCCCCCCCTGACTCCCCAACTTATCAATAGTGAGTTTGCATCGTATACACTGTTATCTTTGATATAATGCCCCTTATGTACGTATTATGCATCTGTAAACTGTTTGTAACCCCAGCTATTATTATGCAACCTTCTACCAATGACTCCCAGCACACTTCCGTCCTTATGTAACTGTGCTCACTGTGTACCATACTTGTGCCATTTTCCTTTAATAAAACGAGTTTAAAAAAAAGAGAGCCAAGCCCCGCTCCGGACAGCAGAGACACGGAGCATTAACATGATCGATAATGCTCTTTGCCTCTCTGTGATCTTTTTACTACAAAATCACATTGACAACTTTATCTCGCTGTCATTTTGTAGTAAAAAGATCACAGGGAGGCTCAGAGCATTATCAATCATGTTAGTGCTCCGTGTCTCTGCTGTCCGGAGCGCGGCTTGGCTCTCTTTCACGCAGCAGATTCCACGCACGGCATCCGCTCGTGTCAAAGAGCCCTTACAGCATGTAGAGGTGCAGTACTAGTAAATTCACACCTCACATTGCTGCATTGTTCACTGTTATGCCTTTTCATAGGTATATAGATTGATATCCAATTATTCTAGTCAAGATGGATGTTCATTGCCTTTAAGAGCCATGCTCGACTATAGTTACAATTTTGTATGTCTTGAGTAGGCCAAAGTAAGGTCGCACAAAGGTTTCTGCTCTTTAGTGTTATTCTTCTCATGAATGTACCAGTCCGAGAAGAATCCTCCTTGTCTACTTGTAAATTTATGACGGGAGATAAGATAAGAAGCAGCTGGTGATAATTACCTATACAATTAGGCATTTATTAATGAAGCAAAATATATAATATTCATGTATTCATTTAATGAGCCTTAGTCCTTAGCATAAGACAATCAGTAGGACATATATATATATATATATATATATATATATATATATATATAAAACTTTATATTATATTGTTATATGTTATGAAGACAACATGTATCCAGTATATTATATATATTTCTCATTAGGAGAATATTCATCTCTAAAAGAGTGTCTGTAAAGATGGGTGTTTTGTAACAATTATCACATGTTGGTATGACAGAGGAGGTACTGATACGGTCCATAGATCAACAGTGTGAGAAACATTCAGAGAGACGCCTAGAGGTCTGTCTCTAATTGCTACAAGTGTCAGAATTAATTCCTATAGCTTTGAATTAATTAAAGCTTCTAAGGTCAAATGTATAGAATACGTTTTAATCAGACTTACATAGTTAACCCTTTATACTATGATGCAAATAGCTTACACAGTAGTGCCACCTAGGTATGAGTAGGTGACATTACAACAGTAGCAAAAGTGCATTCTGGGTAAGGTTATGATGTCATATTTCTTATCAATAGTCACGCCCATCCTACAATGATTGGAAAGTTCCAAACTAGGAAGGTGTGTCTAACTGATAAGTTTGTGATCATAAACCACACAAAGAGAGAGGAGGGGAAATACAAGTTGAGATCTCTAGAGGGGTCTATCAAGATGAAAGCCATGGTGAGATGCGCTATGATGGACTACCCAGCTTTCCCAGAAGTGAGATTCCTACTAGGACTTGGTAAGAGACACAGAGAATGATATTTCATTTTTTTAAGACTAATTAGATAGTGTGGGTGAAATTATACCATCTAGATTGGCGAATAAATAAATTAAATAATTGATCATCTCCATATTGAGATGTAGTCTAAGGATATTGTGAGGCTTCATTCTACCTGCAGAAGAATCAAGACTCATAATTTAGCAAAGCATTAAATGATTGCTTATATATATATATACAGTATATTGATAATAATATTCTTCGCCAAGCTAAGTGATGGATTCCCACAGGAAAGATTTGTTTCAAGTCCTTCTCATTTAAGATATGGTCTAGCAAAGATCCTAGATGCCTGTTATTTGTCTTAATAGTCTTACCAAAGTCATATATGTGAAAATAGTCCAGGATCGGGCGGAAGGATACAGTTATATACTTGAATGGATTTTCCCATTCTGGAAGTCATGTGATGTGTAGTTGGTTAGGGGGGGGCAGAATGTATTTAGCATTCCATATTGATGTCTAGGATTAGACAGGCCCGTCCTGATATCATGAGGTTTTCTCTGAACAGAAGTAATGTTTATAGCTTCTGTTCCTATTTTGATATCCTAACCTAATAATAGCTTTGTTATACTGTGACAAGTTATTTCCACTCACATGTATTGTTAAGCTTGTAATGCTTTATATCAACGCTGAATATATTCATTTGCATGTATCATTGTGTTTATTTCCTTATTTATGTTTATAATCTTAAAACCAATAAATGTGCATATTTTTATAATACCTGTGTATTATTGTATAATGCAGAAGTACATTGTTATCATTAACGTCATCTCACGTCAAAAGAACTTATTATCTGAGGAAATAGTCGGACTCAGATGTGAATTGTATCGATTAGGTTGTCTACAATGCACCAGGTCATGATTTTAAGAATTTATGACAAATTGAATAAATTTAATTTTTTATGGTTAATCATTTTTTATGATTAATAATTCTTAATTGAATTATTACCGCCCGACATCACAGTCACAACCTCATAGCGATTTGCTTGTGGCACAATGGCCACATGATTTTAGGTCGGTCGTCAGTGTGGTTCTAGTTGTGAAAAAAAATTATGCATATTTTTCAATGGCTTAAACCACACTTCGTTCATTAGGTGGGGTGGTGGTGGTGGTTGGGGGGGGGGGGGAAGGGGCTTCATAAAAATCGACACAGATTGGGGTTGTAAATGTGTGAGGCTGTGAGGTCAGCTGCTACATGATATACATTGTGGTGCTGGGGCCACGTTACATGATAGGGTAATTGTGAGGCACAGGTCCAACCGTTCCTAGTGATAAAACCCCCATGTGCCTTATAATAACCCTATCAAGTATCCATATTCTTGCATAATGGGCAACATGGGGTTTATGCATGAGCTACATGAACAGTCACTTTTTATTTGGCAAAGTCTTATGAATTCAATTCATGTGCCTCATATTAATAAGGCTACTTTCACACTTGCGGTAGCCTTTTCTGGCAGGCTGTTCCGGCGGGCAACAGCCTGCCGGATCCGTGCTAACACTAGCCCACTGTGCCGCCGGAAGTCCGCTCCAGACCCATTTACTATAATGGGGGCAGGCAGGAGGTCCGGCAAACAGGTGGAGAGGCGGCCGGACAAAAACTACAGCACGCTGCCCGAAAAAAAGGCTACCGCAAGTGTGAAAGTAGCCTAAGTGGCCTGTATTCTGTAACTCACATTAAAGCCACGGTTCGCCGCATCGCTGCCGAAATCCTGCGCCTGCGCCGTTCACTATTGTAATTCGGCGCAGGCGCAGTGAGTGAAGGCCGTTCTCCTGATGCCGGCTTCCTCACTGTGACGTAGTCGTGCAGGCCTGTGCCGAATACAGAAGTGAACCATGCCATCAATCAAGAGGAGCGAGGCGGGCAGAACAGAGGACCTGGGCGGGATAAAGGGTGAGTAGACGGAGCCTCTAGGTACTGAATCTACGGCCACATAGCACCTAGAGGCTCATTAGCATATTATAAAAGTGCTTATTTTACCAAAACGGCTGCAGAGAGAAAGGTAAAAAACATACTGTTATGTAGTGCTGACATTAGCGCATCGCTAATATCAGTCAGCTACATAACAGTATTTCTGGTGGTAGAAACCCTTTAACTCCATGTTGCCCATTATGTGAGATGGTACTTTGGTACTTACTAATAATGTGAGACACATGGGGTCTAGTCCAAAAGCATGTGCCCAGACTGACATAAAAAATAAGTGACCCCCATCATGTTTAAAACATGGTAGTAGCAAGATTGCAATTAATGAATCACATTAACCCCAAATCTTGCTGGCTGCCTGATCCATATATTTTTTGCCTGCCTTTACTTTGGGGCAGGCTAATCACTCTTGCACTGGGTGTGGGCTGGGTACCTGCTATGCTGGCTGCTTTTCATCGCACTAGTGCACATTGACTCGGGCTCGGGCTGAAGCTAGGGAGGACACAAGACACTCAGGAGGAGGCTGCTGCCGCTGGTGCCATTCGCCCGGGCTCACTAGCTCAGACGGCGCAGCAGTTTATTACCTCCCCCGTCCATCCTCCTGCTTTAATTAGACGCACAGTCATTGGTGGCAGTGGTGCGGGCAGCTTCAGAACCCGCTCACTTCATTGGGCTCAGTGGCGGCCGCGTCATAGGAGGGAGGGACATCCTCCCTCTCTCCCTCCTTCTCCACTGTCTGCCCACAGAACATAGCGCGAGCCAAGCGCCATGCTCTCTCAAAAGAGGAGATACTGGGCTGAACAGGTATTCTGTTTACGAATGAGTCCCGGTTTTCACTGTTCAGGGCAGAGGGCACACAGCGTGTGCGCGTCGTGTGGGTGAGCGGTTTGCTGACGTCAATGTTGTGGATCGAGTGGCCCATGGTGGCGGTGGGGTTATGGTATGGGCAGGCGTATGTTATGGACAATGAACACAGGTGCATTTTAATGATGGCATTTTTATTGCACAGAGATACCGTGACGAGATCCTGGGGCCCATTGTTGTGCCATTCACCCACGACCATCACCTCATGTTGCAGCATGATAATGCACGGCCCCATATTGTAAGGATCTGTACACAATTCCTGGAAGCTGAAAACATCCCAGTTCTTGCATGGCCAGCATACTCACCGGACATGTCACCCATTGAGCATGTTTGGGATGCTCTGGATCGGCGTATACAACAGCGTGTTCCAGTTCCTGCCAATATTCTGCAACTTCGCACAGAAGAAGAGGAGTGGACCAACATGCCACAGGCCACAATCAACAACCTGATCAACTCTATGCGACGGAGTTGTGTTGCACTGCGTGAGGCAAATGGTGGCCACACCAGACACTGACTGGTTTTCTGACCCACCCCCCTTCCCAGTAAGGCAAAACTGTGCACATTAAAGAGTGGCGTTTTATTGTGGACAGTCTAAGGCACACCTGTGCAATATTCATGCTGTCTAATCAGCATCTTGATATGCCACACCTGTGAGGTGGGATGGATTATCTCGGCAAAGGAGAAGTGCTCACTGACACAGATTTAGACAGATTTGTGAACAATATTTGAGAGTAATGGGTCTTTTGTGTATGTAGAAAATGTTTCAGATCTTTGAGTTCAGCTCATGCAAAATGGGAGCAAAACCAAAAGTGTTTATATTTTTGTTCAGTGTATATATATATATATATATATATACACACACACTACAGCGGACATTATACTGTATATATTAGAGGGCCTACCTTTTTAGGCAAGACACTCCTTATGCTTATAACCAAGACAAAAAAACTATTGAGTCCAGACTAAAGGTACTTTAATCCAAAAATGCACCAGCACCAATACCAACATAAAGGATAAGCATTACTGGAATTTCTCCTCCAAACCAGGCAACCAGATGTTTACCATAACTGGTCTATCCCCACATATCAGTGGTCAGGACCCTGCTGTATACATTAGGGGGGAGGTAATGGAATTCACAGCAGGACTGAGATTGGGGGGTGTATCTTACCTTCAATAGATTTGGGTTCATAGTTCAGGGTCCTCGTCTTGCAACGGACATTTTCTCCAGTTCCATCAATCCAGATGTACATAACCTGGACCATATCCTTCTGGGGCAGCTTCATGTACTTCTCCCTCAACGACTTGTTGAGCCTGGAACTGTGAGACACAGACATGGTGGGAGCTGATCTGCAACAGGGAAGAAAACCATTAGAAAAAGGGGGAAATTGCAGCTTCTTGACGCTCGCAACTAAAGTATGATTTCCATCAGACAGTAAAAGGTGCCCGTGTGGCAGGCGCAGCACTATGAAGTGCCTTTTGCGCTGTGGCATTAGAAGAATTTTGGTATCTCTGACTTTTAGTCTAACCAGACTGTCTATTACTCTGTAATTCCTCTAGCGCGGTTCTATGGAAACAGGTTTAAAGAGCACACCAAATGCTTGAAATAACTTCATTAACTTCAACTTTTCTTCATTTATAACACTGACATTGAGGTCTGCCAATTCAGGACCCAGCGGCAAGTCCTCCACGTCTCCCACCATAACACTTAGCGGGGTTGTCTCCTTCTCTTCCACCGAAGTGGCGGTCACCCCTACCGCTGGCCTTTCGGTCTCAGGTTGCCAGGGTTCTGGTCTCCTCCCTGAGCCGGGCCACTCTGCTAGGGTTACCCCTGTGGTAGGCACAGCACTATGAAGTGCGATTTGCTCTGTGGCATTAGAAGAATTTTGATATCTCTGACTTTTTAGTCTAACCAGACTGTCTATTACTCTGTAATTCCTCTAGAGCGGTTCTATGGAAACAGGTTTAAAGAGCACACCAAATGCTTGAAATACCTTTTTTATTAACTTCAAATTTTCTTCATATAACACTGCCGCCTCCGCAGCAGATACTTTATTCAACACGTGTTTTGTACATGAACTATCATAAAATGGCGGTATGCATAAAATGGTAGTTCAACTGTTTAATCTTGTCATTCAACATAAAATTGTGGATATATTTCTCTGTTTACGACTGTTAACAATAGACATTACTTCATAGAACAGGGTCCTAAGTGAAGCATCATCGATTCTTCCGGCGTTCTTTTTCAACTCTGAACTTAACACATTTCTTACAGTTCTGGTTTGTCTTTCCCAAGCTCCTCCTGTATGGCTTGCATGTGGAGCATTCATGTGAAAATCACACTGTTTCTCTAACAAATACTCAGTTACTTTTCCTTTATCGATCTCTTTTAGAGCTTTCTTCAATTCATTCTTTGCTCCGACAAAATTAGATCCTTGATCAGATCTAAACTCTCTGACAGTACCTCTAATGGCTATGAAACATCTCAAGGTGTTGATAAATGTGTCAGTTGACATATCTTCTAACATTTCCAGGTGAATTGCCCTGGAGCTTAGACATGTAAATGTTAGTCCATATCTCTTGTACTCCTTGCGGTTCTGTTTGGTGATGAATGGGCCAAAACAATCCATTCCGCTATAAAGAAATGGTGGTGATGGGTTTACACGATCTGCCGGTAAATCTGCCATTCTTTGTTCTTTGGTAGGTCTACGTGCCTTTCTGAAGACTACACTTTTACTTATATACTTTGCTATAACTTTGCTTCCTTTCACAATCCAGTAACAACCTTCTCTCAAACAGCTTTGGGTAAAGCTTCTTCTTTTATGCAAGGATTTGTTGTGGTAGTGATCAATAATCAATCTTATGAAGATAGAATTTTTGGGTAGAATTGCTAGATGCTTCACTCTGCTAGGTAACAATGCATTTTCCAGTCTACCTCCCACCTTCAGTATACCATCCTGCAGAACAAAATTAAGCTTGTACAATGGGTGGTTGTTTGGAAGCCTTTTAGGTTCTTGACTAAGTCCCTTTAACTCTTCACTGTAGAATCTCTGTTTAATGAGTCTTATGACTGTTTCTTCAGCTTTCATTCTTTCTTCTACATTCAACAATTCCTTCTTTCTGATTCCATTTGCCAAACGTTGAATTTGAGCTACTACATCTATGACCTTATGCCATTTTGAACATCTGGCTAGTCTTTCAAGTATGTCATCTTGACACTTGGCAGCAGTGCTCAATGTTTGTACAACTTTTACTTCTGGATCACCCATAGACAATTCTGCGTACCCTTTCCTTTTCCCAAAGGAACTCTGGGCCTGTGAACGATTTGAATTTTTCAATTCTGTTACATTCAGGCCTCTTGAAGCATGATCTGCTGGGTTATGCTTTGTGTCAATGTTCTAGATTTGTTATTTCCCGAATTTTCTCAACTCTGTTGGCGACAAAGATATGGAATCTTCGAGCTTCGTTGTTTATGTATTCTAGGACAACTTGTGAGTCTGTCCAAAAATATTCTTCATTTATTTTCAACTCCAAATCAGAAACTTGCTTACTGATGCTAAAACAGCTGCTGTCAGTTCAAGTCTTGGTATTGTCTGAATACTGGTAGGTGCAACTCTGGCCTTCCCCATAACCTGGGCACAGTGTATCTTTTCTGCTCCTATCACTCTGATGTAGGAGCACTGACCATAGCCATAACTACTGGCATCTGAAAAGTGATGAAGTTCTATTTTCTTGTACTTTCCGAAACCATGAGGTACAAAACATCTGGGTATCCGAATTTCTCTTAAGTTTTGCAAGTCTCTTATCCAACTCTCCTCAAATTTTCAGGTATAGGCTCATCCCATCCCAACTTCTGTCTGCATAATTCTTGTAGTATTTCTTTTGCTCTGAGGATTACTGGGGCCAAGAATCCCAATGGATCAAATATAGAAGCCACTGCGGAAAGAATGGTACATCTAGTTGCAATTTTCTCTTTAATAGATACTTCAAAGAAGAACTTGTCATTCTCTACATTCCATCCCAATCCAAGTACATTCTGAACTGGAAGATAATCATAATTGAGATCTGCATTCTTCATTGTTGATGCACGTTCAGAGTCACTGATGGATTCCAGTACCTAAACTCTTGGCTTTCTTTCACTAGTTTGATTGCAGATTCTGTGGACTCTAGACTTATAAGACCATCATCTACATAAAAGTTTTTCTTCAGAAAATTTGCTGCTGATGGGAAATCCTTTTCATTCTGATTGGCCAGGTACTTTATACCATAATTGGCGCAATCTGGGGACAATGCTGCTTCAAACAAGTGTACTTTTATTCTGTATTCTGCTGGCTCTCTATCTGTATCTCCGTCCTCCCACTATAGGAACCTCAGGAAGTCTCTATCTTCATTCTTCACATGAAACTGGTGGAACATCTTTTCAACGTCACACATGACCGCTACGGGATACTTTTCTGAATCTACAGAGTACTCCAGGCAGAGTGTTTGTTTGTAAGATCTGGTCCTTTTAGTAGATCATTCAATGCAACACCATTGTACTTTGCTGAGCAATCAAATACTATTCTAATCTTATATGGTTTCTTTGAGTGGTAGACACCTTGATGTGGGATGTATCACACTTCTTCTTTAGGTTGATTATTAACTTTCTCTGCATGTCCTTCTTCGAGGATGCCTTCCATGAATTTCAAATAATCCTGCTTGAATTTGGGATCTCTTCCCATCTTTTTCTTCAAACATTTCAATGTTGCTAGGGCAAGATTTCTGTTATTTGGCAGACGAGGTCGTTCTCTAAAAGGTAAGGGTATTTCAAGATGACCGTGTTGATTCTGCTGAATACTTTCTTCAAGAATGTGTACGAACTTTGTCTTCTTGGGATACACTCTTTTCTTTGGAATTTATGTCTGCAAAGTCGGATTCAAGGATCGTGATTATTTTTGCTGGACTTACAGTTGGTAACTCTTGGACAGATATTCGATGACACAATCCTGTCACCTGTCTTGAGTTTGCGATCTGCTGTTTTCCTACAACACCCCATCCTAGATCAGTTTGAACAGCGTAGGGTTTACCCTTTTCTCCTGTGATTACCTTTCGTGGTACCAAGGCTTCGAGACAATCGTAACCTATCAACAGTCCAACACCAAACTCCTTCAGCGGGGACATTTCATGAGATATGACAGATAGGTGCTGCCATTTATTGACTGTTTCACAGGTAGGTATGCGATCTCGATCTAGAGGTATATCATCTTTTGTATAAGCTGGAGGTAGATCTAATATGAAGTTTGAATGAAGTCCTCTAACTCAGTCCTTTGACCCTTTGACTGTTCACTAATGTGTCTCTTCCCGTCATCGTGGTGAGTTTGAGCTTCACTGGTTCTGTAGCCACTTGTAATTTCTTGCAGATTTCTTGATAAATGAAGGTGACGTCACTCTGGGCATCCAGTAGTGCATAATTTGCGTATACCTTCTTGTTCCTCCTTTTAGGATTTGAAATGCAAACTGTTACAACCATTGATGTACCGTTGTTTCTCCTTCCCTCGCTCTGCAAGTGAATTCCAATACTTTCTTTTCTTCCTCAGTATTTTTAGGTATTGAGGATTTATCTTTCTTTGGACGTTCTTCATGTAGTGGTGTAGGATGGCGTCTTTTGAAAAAGCTGCATGTGGCCTTTTTCTTACACTCCTTAGTAACATAGCCTTTTCTTAGACATCCAAAACACAGTTGGTTATCAAGTACAAATTTTTTCTTTTCATCTGGGGACTTCTTCAATTGTTGGCACTTGTGTATGGAGTAGTTCTCTCCACAGAACATACATTTGAAGGTAGTCTGAAGACTTGTCGGTTCTGTCTCTCTACTGATCCCAGTAGGGACTTTGAACTTGCTCTCATAGGTATCTGGACCTTTAGCTGCTGTGTTGGTTGCAAAGCTAGTTGCTCTTGTGCGCCTTATGTCTCTTGCAGGCCTTTCTTCTAAGGATTTTAAGACGTATGATGATGTTACTGGATTACATGCTATCTGTGCTTTCTTATTAATGAACTCAGAGAACTCTTTAAAACTTGGGAAGTCCTTACCTACATCTAACTGTTCAGTCACATAGCGATTCCATTTAGAAGCCACTTCTTCAGGTAGCTTAGTTAGCATCCTGTGCGTTTCTAGATAGTCGTTCAGTACTTCTAGTCCTTGAACATGTGGGATGGCATTGCTGCTGCTTGCAGGAAGTCATCATACTTTTGGAGTCTGAAGTGTTCTTTAGGACCTATTTTAGGCCATTTATTCAGTTTCTCTCTAAAGGCTCTTTGTACTAAGAAAGGATGACCATATCTTGCATTCAATTTTTCCTAAGCTTGCTTGTAGGCTTCGTCTTTTCTATAGAAGATACCTTCAAGAACTTCCTTGGCTTCTCGACCAACATATCTCTAAAGGTAGAATAACTTGTCAACTGGACTGAAGCAATGATGCTCAATGATCATCTCAAAACTTGCCTTCCACTCTATGAAGTCTAGCTAGGACTGTTCTCTGTGGTCTTGCTGGGACAATGGTTGTAACACTCTCCTGAGCATTGCAGTGAAATCTAGGAATAGAATCATTCGGTTCTATTTTCTTACTTAGTTCTGCTTTAGGGGAGTCCTCGTCTTCATTTTTTCCCATTAGAGATAGAAGGTAAGTTCACACACTTTTTTCCTTACACTGGACTAGGTCTCTCTTTGTCTTTCTGAGCAGGGATGGAAGGATAATGACTTATTTCTAGTGATGAGCGAGCATGCTCGGCCGAATACTGGTTCGGCTCGAGCATCGCTATGCTCGGCACATGGCGGTACTCGAGCGCCATGCTCGAGTCTCCTTCCCGCACGTTTTGCGGCTGCTAAGAAGCTAATAAACGTGCAGGTAAGTACTGCCATCACCTTAATGCCAGTAGCCATGTTAGCTGCTGGCATTATAGTGATTGGCTGGCCGGAATGCATCATCGGGTGCTATATAACACAATAGTCAGGGAGAGCAGAGCGTAGGAAGGGAAAGGCAGTGTAGGGAGCAAAATTCAGTTATTATTCTAAGAAAGCTTTTCAAAGACCCAAAAGTCCTTTTAAGGACTACTGTGTGTGTGTGTGTGTTTTAGAGCAGCAATATATTTTTACCTGCGCTAAATTGATCAGTCTCAGGAACATCCGTGCTGAGGAAGGGACAGATAGTGCAGGGAGAGAAATTTGCTGTTTTTACTACCAAAAGCTTTTCAAGGACCCCAAAGTCTTTTTAAGGACTACTGTGTGTGTTTGACAGCAGCAAGATATTTTTCTTAAATACCTATTAGTGACATATACTGTACATCACCCCCACATTTATTGTCTATAGCGTACGTTTAATACACATCTGTGACATATACAGTACGCCATCCGAAAATTGTTTCTTTAGCCTAAATTTAAATAATCAGGGCTCAGTCCTCATCTACTGTCTCTGTAGTGTGTGCGTGTAATACACATCCGTGACACATACAGTACTCCATCCGAAAACTTTTTCTTTAGTGTAAATTTTAATAATCTGGGCCTAATCTAGTGTCAATATTGTGTGGCTTTCTGTGACATATAAAGTACGCCATCCGGACTGTAAAACAATCTGCGCCACATCTAGTGACAAAACCATTAATATGAAGAAGGCGAGCACTAAGGGACGGGGAAGTGGGCGTGATGCTGATGGTGCACGCAGAGGCCGTGGCCCTGGGCACAATGAAACTGTGCCTGCTGCCAGAGCACCAGAAAAAAAAAAAAACATCCACCGTACCAAGCTTCATGTCCAACTTAGCTGGGCGGCGCAGGACAACACTGTCCAAGTCGGACCAGTGCGAACAGTTGGTCGGTTGGATTGCTGAAGATAATGCTTCCAGTCGGTTAAGCACCACCTTCTCTTCCACCAAGTCCAGTCTCTGTAGCCAAAAGTCTGGTCAACCGAATCCTCACTCTGATCATCCTTCCTCTCACCATGGAGAGGCTTGCCAAACGAGTGATCCCACACTTGGATATTCCAAGGAGTTCTTTCCAGCGCCACTATTACATTTGGCCCTCGCGCCCGGCTCGCTTGAAGAGGGACCTGAGATATTGTGCCCTGATTCCCAACCTCTTGAGCCTTCACAGTCTGAAGAAGATGATGGTGGTGAACGGCAATCATTCGTTCACGAGGTGGATGATGATGAGACACAGTTGTCAAGCACTGAGGTTGTGGTTAGGTCAAGTCAGGAGGATGAGCAGAGTGAGGAAGCGGAAGAGGAGGTGGTTGACGATGAGGTCACTGACCCAACATGGGAAGGTGAAAAGCCAAGCGAGGACAGCAGTACAGAGAGGGAGGGATCCGCAGCACCGCAACAGGCTGGGAGAGGCAGTGGGGTTGCAAAAGGGAGAAGTCGTCCCACATCAAACAGGCCCGCAACTGTTACACCGAGCACCCCTATGAGCAAAACTAACTTGCCAAGGGGTAGGTGTTCCACAGTATGGCGCTTTTTTGAGGAAAGTGCAGATGATAAAAGAGTGGTAGTTTGCAACCTGTGCCGTACCAAAATGAGCCAGGGCGTGAACACTAGCAACCTCACCACCACCAGCATGATGTCAAGGATGGTGTAGCAGGAAACAATAAGTAACAAATAAAGATCCGACTGACTTGATCCCAAACTAAGGAACAAAAGGGTGAGCCCTATTAATGCCCTAGAGCTCTCCCTCACTGCTCAGCCCATGCAAAGATCTCAATGATAGAAAGTTGCATGTCCACGTACCTTAGACTGAGTGACACCTGCAAACCCTATAATAGTGAGGGGACACGACCACCGGCTCCCTGCACTCAATATGGAGGGAGTCAGGGTCACCTAGAATCAAGCCAACAGGAAGACACAAATACAGAAATAGACTTATCTTGAGGAACCAGCAGTAGCAACTTCAAGCAGTGAAACCAATCCAGGAAGTAGTATAAACCGCAAAGTGAAGCAGTATGGGAGAAGATATATAGGGAGGCAATCACTGCTAATAGATGACAGCTGGGAGAGGTGTCAAAGCGACAGGGAGGAATGCGGAGGCGGCGCTGAGCTGTAGAAGGCAGCGCTGAAGACAGGGAAGGCGGCGCTGGGCACCAGACGGCGAGGGGTGCGGCCGGGCACCCTGTATCAACTGACCTCTCCTTGGGCACCTTAAGTAAGTGATTGACAGGTTATAAAAAACTGTTTTTTGGGCAAATAGAGCCACAGTAAAGGTTTAATAAGGCCAGCTTAGGATTCTTTTTATTAGTCTGGACATGAACATATGTTTAGGTTAGAGGGGTTAAATCTGATGACAGAATCCCTTTAAATAATGCAGCTGCGCCTCCCAGGCTTGAGCAGGTATATGTGTGAATATGGATTAGGCCTCATGCACACGACCGTTGTGTGCATCCGTGGCCGTTGTTCCATTTTCCGTGATTTTCTGCGGACCCATTGACTTTGTATGGGTCCGTTGAAAACTCGGAAAATGCACCGTTGTTCATCCACGGCCGTGATCCGTGTTTCCTGTCCGTCAAAAAAATAGGACCTGTCCTATTTTTTTGACGGACAACGGTTCACGGACCCATTCAAGTCAATGGGTCCGTGAAAACACGGATGCACACAAGATTGGCATCCGCGTCCGTGATCCGTGGCCGTTGGCAACTTTCACACACATGGATCGCAGATGCATAAAAGCTTTTTCAGATATGATCGCCGTCTGCATAAAAGCTTTTTCAGATATGAGTTTTCACTTCGTGAAAACTCATATCCGACAGTATATTCTAACACAGAGGCGTTCCCATAGTGATGGGGACCCTTCAAGTTAGAATATACTACGAACTGTGTACATGACTGCCCCCTGCTGCCTGGCAGCACCCGATCTTTTACAGGGGGCTGTGATCCGCACAATTAACCCCTTAGGTGCCGCACCTAAAGGGTTAATTGTGCGTATCATAGCCCCCTGTAAGAGATCAGGTGCTGCCAGGCAGGAGGGGGCAGACCCCCTCCCTCCCCAATATTATATTCATTGGTGGCCAGTGCGGCCTCCCCTCTCCCCCCCCCCCCCAGTTAAAATCACGTTTCGAATCCCCCATCATTGGTGGCCAGTGCGGCCTCCCCTCTCCCCCCCCCCCCAGTTAAAATCACGTTTTAAATCCCCCACCAGTGCGGCCTCACATCTCCCCCTTCCTTGTTAAAATCACGTTCCGAATCCCCCATCATTGGTGGCCAGTGTGCGGCCTCACATCTCCCCCCCCTTGTTAAAATCAGGTTCCGAATCCCCCATCATTGGTGGCCAGTGCGGCCTCACATCTCCTTCCCCCCTTGTTGAAATCACGTTCCGAATCCCCCATCATTGGTGGCCAGTGCGGCCTCACATCTCCCCTCCCCCCCTAGTTAAAATCACGTTTCCCCATCATTGGTGGCAGTGGAGAGTTCCGATCGGAGTCCCAGTTTAATCGCTGGGGCTCCGATCGGTAACCATGGCAACCAGGACGCTACTGCAGTCCTGGTTGCCATGGTTACTTAGCAATTTTTAGAAGCATTATACTTACCTGCGAGCTGCGATGTCTGTGACCGGCCGGGCGCTCCTCGTACTGGTAAGTGACAGGTCTGTGCTGTAAGCAATGCACCGCACAGACCTTTCACTTACCAGTAGGAGGAGCGCCGGCTGGTCACAGACATCGCAGCTAGCAGGTAAGTATAATGCTTCTAAAAATTGCTAAGTAACCATGGCAACCAGGACTGCAGTAGCGTCCTGGTTGCCAAGGTTACCGATTGGAGCCCCAGCGATTAAACTGGGACTCCGATCGGAACTCTCCACTGCCACCAATGATGGGGGAACGTGATTTTAACTAGGGGGTGGGGGGGGGGAGATGTGAGGCCGCACTGGCCACCAATGATGGGGGATTCGGAACGTGATTTTAACAAGGGGGGGGGAGATGTGAGGCAGCACTGGCCACCAATGATGGGGGATTCGAAACGTGATTTTAACTGGGGAGGGGAGAGGGGAGGCCGCACTGGCCACCAATGAATATAATATTGGGGAGGGAGGGGGTATGCCCCCTCCTGTCTGGCAGCACCTGATCTCTTACAGGGGGCTATGATACGCACAATTAACCCTTTAGGTGCGGCACCTGAGGGGTTAATTGTGCGGATCACAGCCCCCTGTAAAAGATCGGGTGCTGCCAGGCAGCAGGGGGCAGTCATGTACACAGTTTGTTGGATATTCTAACTTGAAGCGTCCCCATCACTATGGGAACGCCTCTGTGTTAGAATATACTGTCGGATATGAGTTTCACGATCTAACTCAAATCTGATGGTATATTCTAACATGGTGATGGGGACGCTTCAAGTTAAAATATACCATCGGATTGGAGAAAACTGGTATTAACTCCACTCCCCAGCCAGCCCTCACCTCAGCCACTTGAAGTTGAACCAACCGAACTGTACCCAGTACTGCGCATGCGCCGCCGGCCGAGCCAGCCAGCCACCGACACTCCAGCAGCTCAACTTGCAGCTTCCTAGTACGTGTGCAGCACGCCAGACCTGCAGGGTATAGCGAAGTGAGGTCACGGTTATGGGCAATCGAGGGTTGCTCACTGTTTTGGAGAACCCTGGGCAGGCATGCGGCAGTGAAGGAGAGGTAGACACAGTTCCTCTGGGGCACACTCGGTATGTAGGGACCAGGCCTGATGGTGGATGAGGTGCCCTGGATGTTACAGGTATTTTGAGTGCCTGGGGCAAGGTCCCTTTTGGATTCGTGACGCCAGTGCCTGTAACAGTGGCACACCGATTTATAGTTGGAATAAGTGAGGTACACAGGTGGTATAGTGAACCAAACGTTGCTTTACTTAACAGTCCAACTTTGTACATGCAGATGGTAATACAGTCCTTTTAGATCAAGTTCTTTACAAGCAGGCTTACTCCACAAGATGGCAGGTATTGATCATGCAAGATACTCAGAGGGTAAATCCACAATGCACTCAGAATCAGGTTGTACCTTTCTTCAGAAATAGCGTACACTGTCCTTTCTAGAACTCCTGTCTGGTTTCAATCCCAAGGCCCGGATGCCTAAATGGTGGCTTAAATCCTTGGTATATATATATCTTCCTCTCGTATTAAATCCTTGCTTTGCTTCCTACAGCATCTGCCTATCAGGGTTACTTATCTTTGCTTGTAATATCCTTGCTTGACTGGTGAAGGACTGTGGGTTTCTCCCAGGAGGTTCTGTCCTGCAACTGGGGTGTCTTCAGAGCTAACTGAGGCTCTCTTGGACTACAGGCAGACTAGGATTCTTCACTAGCCTCCTGGTCATAGCTAGCAGCCGGGGCTATCAAGCTGCATGTAAGGAGGAGGCCCTCAGCATATCTCTGGCTGGTGCCTTCTAACTTCTGTCTCTGCAGACTCCTGACTCTGAACTCACTCTCCCTGTCTGGGCCTGAACATTTATACTAGGGGCTCCCTATCTCCCTCTAGTGTCTGGGATGTCTAACTGCACCCAACTAGGCCTGCTAAGCATTAACACAGGGGAACATTGCATATAAAAACACATTAGAAAATACATTAAATGCATAATAAAATATAACATTTCTGTCCCTTGTGAGTAGGAGTACACGCACACCAATTGACCCTTGTGTAGTGCCCACGCCTATCTAGTGGGACACTACACGTGCTGCTCCTAGTCTGCAACCCCGCCTCCTCCACTTACGGCGAACCAACGCCCAGACTGCCTCTCTACCTCCGCCGGCTCCAAGTCCGACCGCCACCTATCACAGCACCACTCCCGGCCCACTCGCCACATTTTTATTTATTTTTTATCCTCAGTCGGAGGCGGGCCCCGAGTGGCGTAGGGTCCCATAGCCATTGCTATGGCGATCCCTACGCCACTGAGTATGACACTGGTCGTCATAAATCACTCAGTCACACTGTGCTGATCAGATAGGGGTGTGTTAGCGCCACCGTGTGGTACATTTTGGGTATTATTTTGTAACTTCATCATTTGTTTTGCAATTGTATTGATTTTATATTCTTTGTTTTATAATAAACGATTATATATTTTTACATATACAATTGTGTTAGAGGCGTGTTTATGTCCGCCCGAAGGATAATATCATTTTTATGTTTTCTCTTATCGTCTCTTTTATATGAAGATTCTTTTATATAGAAGATATATGACACAACCTGCATTTAATGCTGCAACCCCATTCAGTTGGTCTTGCAGCCAAAATCGCTGTGTAGCCCCAGCCTAAAGCTGGGTTACCACACAACACCATGTTTTAACCACACAGCAATTTTTAGAACCAGTTAAAGTCTATGAGACTATTCACATGACCGTTTTTTTTATGCCAGTGACGAGCGAGCGTCCTATTTTTGCAGGGTTTAATGGCCAAAAAGACCAAATTGAAATGTCTAACAAATGTTAAAAACAGGTATACTCTGGCCTTTCAGGGGTTAAAATAAAATAAAAATAATAATAATTCTCACCTCATCAATTTGCACTCACAGGGACACTCACTCTTCATGGGATGCAGCAGGACTTGTGCTCCCAACGTAATGACATCACTGCACTGGAAGAGTCATTTCCTGCTGTCTCCAGGGAGGAGCGAATGTCCCCGTGCATTCAAGTGGATGAGGTTTTTTGATTTTTTTCTGCACAATCAGAATGGGGGGCACTACAAAGGCGCATTATTCCTACTGGGGGTCACTATAAGAGGGCATTATTCCTACTGGGGAGCACTAAGAGGGGGCATTCTTCCTACTGGGGAGCACTAAGAGGGGGCATTCTTCCTACTGGGGAGCACTAAGAGGGGGCATTCTTCCTACTGGGGAGCACTAAGAGGGGGCATTATTCCTACTAGGGGACACTAAAAGGGGGCATTATTTCTACTGGGGAGCACAAAGGTGTCCATTAATCATACTGGGGGGCACTAATGTGGGGATACTATCAGGGCTATTTGATGTTGAGGGGCATTATGTATACAGTGACAGCACTTCAGGGGTTGGGATGTTAAAAGAACTCTAGTAAAACAGATGCAAAATGACTATTAAAAACGTATACATGGCAGAAAAATTGATGCATACACTGATGCAAAATGGCCGTGAAAAACTAACAGTGTGAATGTAGCCTTGAAGGAAAAAAATGTCAGTTAAAAAATGCAAAACAGTCCAATTGAAGTCAAACCTGCCAACAATATTTTAGCATACAGATGTAGTAAAGCAGAGTTCGTCATGTGGCACGACTACTCTTGATATTGTTTCCTCTTATTCCTACTGCATTATCTTATGGATAAATGCCCGGCCCGTCTCAGGACACAGTCCCATTTGCTTGAATGGGGTCCACGAGGCAATCCGCATCCGTCAATCCTCACCGCAAAAGAGAAGTGAATGCGCTACTTTTTTGCAGTGCAGAGGCGCAGACAGAAAAACCCACGGAAGCGCTCTGTAGTGCATCCGTGGGTTTCCGATCCGTGCCTCCGTTCCGCACCGTATCTCCCGGATTGAGGTCCCATTCAAGTGAATGTTTGCGGGCTGCAATATGGGCACGGGACGGCATGTGCAGATCTAAGAATAGTCAAAATAAGGGCAAGAATATACATCAGAATATATATAAGCGTATGAAGGCACACTCTCAATTGTTGTTGCGCAGAATAAATATATAGGGGCAATGTATTGCAAAGGGATATGTCTTTATTTAACAATACTAAAAATGTTGTGGTCTAATTGCTATAAAATACAATTATAAATATACAATTAAAATATACAGTTAAAATTAAAATATGGACGGCCCTCCTTGTGTGCAGTGATTCTGCACTAATGCTGAACCTTGGATGCTACAAGGTGCCTAGTACTGGCTGAATACACAAAAGTGCTATATGCAAGCTGGGTACACAAGAATATATATTGCACGCTGGATACACAGGAGGTGATGGTTCAATATTGCATATATCAATACATTAAATGCATCAAATACGGAATATTATCAGAATACCTAAAGTACTTTGAATGCCTTGGGTGTTTGCTGAATAAAGATGCTGAGTACATAAAAATATATATATTGCACGCTAGGTCCACAGGAGGTAATGCTTGCATATATCAGTACATCAAGCGTTTGATATGTGCTGAGCACAAAGGAATTCTAATAAAGAAAAAGAAAGGGAACAAGAAGACAAAAAAGACAAAGATAAAAAAGATAAGATAAAAAATAAATAAAAACCCAAATACAAACAACTCACCTCCACATTATAACATTCCAACCACTAATCGATATGAAGCGCTGGTTACCCCCCATTTTTAAGACCAGACCCCCCCCAACATCACAGAACAATACACAAAAGGACACCCCCACGGTTTTCAGGGAAGAGACACAACCAGACCCACACACCCACTCACGAGTACAATTTGAGGCACAGACACAGCAACACATATGTGGATCAAAGAAGGGATCGCCCACCAAGGTATCAACAAAAATCCCCATATGAGAGACATTATCAAACGGATCACCTATCACAACAAATTTGAATTCCACCCAAATAACACTCTTACCAAAGAAGAGAAAGATACGAAGAGGTAGACGAAGAAAGCAACCTAGTCAGACAACACAAAAGATAGAACAAGAAGACATAGTTGTCAACTTAAGTCAAATCACCTTATCGATAGATCAAAAAAAAACTACTAAATAAAGGATTAAAGTTCACAGCCACAACTAATTTAAATAAATTTGCCACCTACATAGCCGTAGAAAAATACATCAGAAAATTATGTCTAAAAAAATATTTTAAAAACCCAATACAGACCCAAGAAAACAATAAATATACACACACAGAATTAAAGAGTAAATCTAAGTTTTCAAGACTAGAAATTAGTCAAGAAATTTCAGCATTCCATAAATGTGTGGAACTAGATATCAGAAAACTTAAAAAATATCCAATTACCAACAATTTAACAAAGAAAAAAAAAGAAGCTATGAAACAATTACAAATAATGGAAGAGATCACAATAAGACCGGCCGATAAAAGAGGAGCTATAGTCATATTATACTCTAGTAATTATAACCAAGAATGTAAACATCAACTTTCAGACCATGAGACATTCAGTAAATTGGAACATAACCCAAAAGAGGAATATTATGAAAAACTTATAGAATATTGCAATATAGGACGGAATAAAGGTATCTTGTTGGAAAGGGAATACAAATTCATAACAACAACACAAAAGAGATTACCAGCCTACTATTGCATACCAAAAATTCAAAAAAATCCTGGAAGACCAATCATTTCAGGAATAAGTTCAATAACATAAAATTTATCCCAATACATTGACAAAATATTACAACCATTTGTTAAAATAATTCCTTCCTACATAAAGGACACCACTGACATCATTACCACACTTGAAGCACTGGAGTACCAAGAAAATTGGACCCTGAGCACTTTAGATGTGAACTCTTTTGTATACTATCATAGACCATGAACAGGGTATGCACTTAAAAGATATCTAACAAACAATAAGCAATTCAAATAAGAACAAATTGACTTTATCACTGCCGGTGTTCATCACATAGTAATTATTTTGTAAATAGTACTTCTTTATTATCCATCCAGGAAATTTAGTAAATAAACACTGGCCAATGTTTCGGTCTCATCCTGAGACCTTGTTCACGGCCTTAGGGCTCTTTCACACTTGCGTTGTTGGGATCCGGCGTGCACTTCCGTTGCCGGAGGTGCCCGCCGGATCCGGAAAAACGCAAGTGTACTGAAAGCATTTGAAGACGGAACCGTCTTCCAAATGCTTTCAGTGTTACTATGGCACCCAGGACGCTATTAAAGTCCTGGTTGCCATAGTAGTAGTGGGAAGCGGTATACTTACAGTCCGTGCGGCTCCAGGGGCGCTCCAGAATGACGTCAGAGCGCCCCATGCGCATGGATGACGTGATCCATGCGCTTGGGGCGCCCTGACGTCACTCTGGAGCGCTCGGGGAGCCGCACGGACGGTAAGTATACTGCTCCCCCGCTCCCCGCTACACTTTACCATGGCTGCCAGGACTTTAGCGTCCCGGCAGCCATGGTAACCACTCTGAAAAAGCTAAACGTCGAATGCGGCAATGCGCCAAAACGACGTTTAGCTTAAGGCCGGATCCGGATCAATGCCTTTCAATGGGCATTAATTCCGGATCCGGCCTTGCGGCAAGTGTTCCGGATTTTTGGCCGGAGCAAAAAGCGCAGCATGCTGCGGTATTTTCTCCGGCCAAAAAACGTTCCGTTCCGGAACTGAAGACATCCTGATGCATCCTGAACAGATTTCTCTCCATTCAGAATGCATTAGGATAATCCTGATCAGGATTCTTCCGGCATAGAGCCCCGACGACGGAACTCTATGCCGGAAGACAAGAACGCAGGTGTGAAAGAGCCCTTAGTATAGTGGACGTCTGGTGTGCTAGTGTGTATTTACTAAATTTCCTGGATGGATAATAAAGAAGTACTATTTACAAAATAATTATACGAGTGCCGCGGTCTATATTCTATATGCTAATTGGCTTTATCGCTGAGCACCGGAATATACTCAAGGAGTACTGTCCAAACAACCTTTCACTTCATCACATATTAACATACAACTATTTTATATTTGAATCAGAATACTACTTACAAAAAAGAGGGACCGCCATGGGCACCAGATTCACCCCCAGTTATGCCAACATCTTCATGTCCCAATGGGAGGAAGAGGTTGTGCAACCCTTATTGGGGGGGGGGGGGAGTCTGGTGCTCTGAAAGGGCTACATAGATGATATCATATTTATCTGGCAAGATACTGAAACAGCCCTAAAATCCTTCTTGGAAAACATTAATACAAATAATCTAAACCTACTATTTTTTTTTTTTTAACAAAGATGTTTATTGGTACTGCATCATGGTCTTGAAAGAACAATACAATATCATCCATATTACAATAAAGTTCGTATTTCTATAAACTTTACATGTCATACATATCAATTGACACCTCTTTTGTAAAGGTCTATTAACATAATACAATACCATTTTTCCCCTTTTTAGTCCCCCGCCCCTCCCCCCACACACTTGGAAAATAATAATAACAATTTAAATGTATCTGTCAAGGGTATATATATCTCTCTGGGCCCCTTCTTATTCGCCACCAACGTTAACCTAAAATCCTGGCTCTTTTTAATCTCCTCCTGCTTATCTTGTCCTGAGTCACTCACGACTATACAACTTTAAGTCTCCCCAGCCGTCCCTTAATATCTTCCTGTAAATACCAAGCAGTTAGGGTAAACGGCTTCATGATTGTTGATATTTCAACTGTCTCCATGAAATTTATCATGAACTTTTTCCAGGTTTTATACAGCTTCTTTCCGGCTATTTCTTTTTTACCCGTTGCTTCCAGCCACTCTAAATGTAACATGTGACGCAGACGTCTTAGAAGTTCCTCCTTTGGTGGGACCTTTGGTTCTAACCAATTAGACAACAAACATCTTTTGGCCTCAAGGACTATCCTATGCCCCATTGCTGTGAGACTCTTGTTCTGCCCACTACTCCCTTCATTTGTCTCCTCCTGTTGTCCTGCATGTAATATTGCCGTTTGAATATCCAGTTCCTCCTTAAAATTACTACCTTCACGTAGAATCAAACCCACCATCTTCCAATACTCCACTAATTTTGTGCATCTCCACAACCCATGTAAAAGGTCAGTTTTGGGTGTAACACACCTAGGACAGGCCACTATCCTATCAGGCTTTGTATTAGTCACTGGCATATCAAATCCATATAGGGCATGATGTATAATTTTAAAGTGGGTTTCTCTCATCCTCTCGTTTACCACTGCTTTGTGTAATGCCGCTATTCCATTTCTTGCAGTTGAATAAACTTCCACTAAATCCAATTTGTTCCCCCATCTCCCAAACAATCCCTGAGAGATAGAATCCTCCCATATATGTCGCAAACTCCCGTACAATTGCGAGATGGATTGCCTATTGCTGGAAGTAATGAGTGAATCAAATTTATTTTGGTTCCACTCACCTGTCATGTTGACAGCTAGGCTTTTACAATAATGCTTGATCTGTAGATATGGGAACAAATTAGATCCTGTCAGCCCCCACCTATCCTCTAGTTCTTGTAGAGTCGCCCACCTACTTTCCTGGGAATGAAACAGATCACTTACTGTCTTAATGCCTTTGATCTTCCATTCCCTGAATGACCGTTCGGATTGCCCTGGCTTAAAAACCGGATTATTGTGCAAAGGGAGGTATTTCGATATCTGATACGGTAATTTGTACAGCTTTCTGAGATTTTTCCATGTTATAATGGAGTCTCGCAGGATTAGTGAGCATCTAGCTAAACGGGGTAATTGAGATAACTTGGTATGCACTAGAGCTTTTAGATTCCAGGGTGCCGCTAGCTGTTTCTCTAATCTCAAATTTGAGTAATGGGAAGTCTCATTGAACCAATCTAGTAGGTGCCTACTCAAACAAGCTAAATTGTAGCCTCTAACGTCAGGTAAATTTAGTCCTCCATTCTCCCTCCTAAGTTTCAATTTCCTCAGTGAGACTCTTGGTTTCTTGCCACTCCAAATGAACTTTGAAAAGCATCTCTCCAAGTTCCTCACATCTACATGCCTTAGAAGCACCGGTATGGTTTGGAGTGGATACATCAGTTTGGACATTGCTAACATTTTAATTAAATGGCACCTACCCATTAAAGATAGTGGTAATGCTTGCCACCTGGTTAGATCATCTTTAATTTTACTGAGCAAAGGTGGATAGTTAAACTGGTAGATGGAATGTGGCGTCCGTCCAATCTTTATGCCTAGGTATTTAATTTGGGATTTTATTAAGGATCCCATACCACCCCTATTGCCGTCCACCTCAAACTTATTCTTCTGACCTATCGGTAGAAGTTCACACTTTGACATATTTACTTTATACCCGGAATACCTCCCGAACTTTTCCAGTGCCTTAAAAACGCTATCTATCTGCTCTTGTGGTTTAGACATAAATAGAATGATGTCATCGGCGAATAGTGCCGCTTTCACTTGTGTCTTTCCTATCTTAATCCCTTCAAATAAATTAGACCTGCATAATTCTCTAGCCAGTGGTTCTAGTGCCAAATTAAACAAAAGTGGGGATAGGGGGCATCCCTGTCGAGTCCCTTTTTGTAAGTCAAATGGTTTGGATAAGTGCCCCTGCGTAAAGACCCTCGCCTGCGGCCTATGGTACATCTGTGACAATACTCCCCTAAATGCACCTGTGATCTCCATTTTATCCAGGACCGCCCCCAGCCATGCCCACCTAACATTGTCAAATGCTTTTTCGGCGACCAATGTGAGCATGGCTGGTGACCCTCCCTTCTCCGGGTCATGTTGCACCCTATCCAGAACAGCAATTACTGTTCTAATGTTTGTCACCGCGGCACGACCCTGAACGAAACCCACCTGCTCCTGTCCTATCAAAGATGGCATCATTTTAGCCAACCGATCTGCAATGATTTTGGACAGAATCTTCGCATCTACATTTATAAGGGAGATGGGCCTGTATGAACCCGGTAACAGTGGATCTTTCTCAGGTTTGGGTAGCAGTTTGATATAGGAGAGGTTAGTTCCGTCCAGGGTCGGTCCACCCCCAAACATGCTGTTATAAACATCCCTCAACACTGGCGATACCTGGGTACATAAGGCCTTATAATACTCTCCAGTATACCCGTCCGGTCCTGGAGCTTTAGAGTTGCCCAGCCCCTTTATCACTCCCTGCAACTCTGTCTCCGTGATTTCTGCATTTAGAATATGACGTTGCTCCTCAGTCAACTTGGGTAAGTCAATTTTGTCAAGAAGGGTATCACTGAAATCTGCACTCTCCCCGTCCTTATATAGATTTTCATAATATTCCCCTAGAATGGAGTTAATCCGTGCCGGATCCTGTGTAATTGTCCCTGTAGAGTTTTTCAAGCTGTTAATATATTGTGGTTGTCTCAGACCCTTCGCTAGATTGGCTAAGAGCCTCCCTGATTTGTTACCATATTTGAATAGCCTAGCCTCAAACTCGGAGCTACGCAGTGATTCTTTCTCTTTAATACTTTGTTCAAAAACCTTACGTTCTTCTATCCACTTTTTCCTATTGTCATCTGTGGGATCTTGTTTAAAATCTAAATAAGCCAATCTAACCTTTTGGCTTGCCTGATCAAACTGTGACTGAGCTTTCTTTTTAAGACCTGTCAAATATCCCATGATTCTGCCTCTCAGCACCACTTTTGAGGCGCTCCAGAAAAGGTTTGGCGTTTCCATATGATTCACGTTATCTGACTTATATTCCTCCCACCAAATAGCTAACTTTTCCACAAACTCTTCCCTGGCGCAAAGCTGTGAGGGGAATCGCCATATGAAGTCTGGCCCTCTAGGAAAGTCATCACTAACCACTAGTGTTACCGGCGCGTGATCTGAGATCACAATATCTCCTATATCCGATATTTTTACCCTTTGTACTAAGTTTTGGGTCACTAATAGATAATCTATACGAGACCAGGAATTTTGGGAATGGGAATAGAAAGTATAACTGTTGTCATCAGGATGCGTTCGTCGCCAGTCATCCACTAATCCTCCGCCCACCAAAAACTGCTGCAATGCTTTGTCCTGGGAATTCTCCCCCCCTACCTTTCCTTCCACTCTCTTCCGATCTGCCACACTATGTAGAACCGCATTAAAATCACCTCCTACAATCTTATTTATGCATGAATCACCTAGCAGCCTCAATTCCAGGTCCTTTAAGAAGGAAGAGTTCCCCGTGTTAGGACAATATACGTTGTGTATGCTATATTGCGTATTCTGCACCTGTAATAAAGTATGTGCCCATCTTCCTTGAGAATCATTGGCCTGTGATATAACCTGGCAGTTCAATTGCTTATTGATAAGCGTTATTACCCCCGCCTTCCTGTTGAGTTACGGGGACCCAACCACTCTGCCCACCCATAACTTTTTCATTCTATCAAAATCCTGCTCCTCCAGATGGGTCTCTTGCAGAAGAACCACATCAGGTTTGAGTTTTTTAAGGTGCCGTAGAACCATCCACCTTTTCTGGGGTGATTTCAAACCCTTGATATTCCAAGTAATCAACTTCATCTATAACGCCTGTTTTTTTTTGTTTTGTTTTTTTGTTCTTTTTGTTTTTATTTCCCCCCCCCTCCTCCCCCCTTTGGAGCTTATTACAACCTACCGAGCCGGGGGTCCACGTCACTCACCGAAAAGGCCCAGAGAGATCCCTTGCAGATAAAACAAACAGATAAACAAATGTTAGATCACCAACACTATTTCGATTTTCTGTAGCGCACTCTTAACGTCACTACCTTCACACTCCTTTACACTCCTCCAATTACAACTACTTAAACTACTATAGTAACCTCCCTTTTTTTCTGGGTTGCAGCTCCCTCTCACCATGTTAACTAGGAAATTAATCTAACTTTTCCCGCTAAAGGTCTCTCCACTAAAAATACTGAACCTTCACCTGCGGCTATCTGTGAGGTAACCGATACCATCTACCTCAAGTATAGTATTTCGCTGGTCCTACAGTTGGCATAAATTGAAAACATAACTTAACTTAACTTGACTTGGCGGGCCCTACCAATGCCCTCCCCAACATAGATTTAATACCGGGACAATACCACCAACATATCTCAGTAGATGAATCAGTCCCACAGGAACCTCGTAGTAACTTATGCGTCCCCTGATGTCATGACGAGGGACATAAGTCATCTCCTGGGGTAAGAGTCAGCTCTTCTGCCCGAAAATCTTCGTCCCCTTACTCCGGGCTCTGCATACTCCCTTTCTCTCCCTCTTCTCCGCTCCAGGTCACTTGGGTTTTCTGCACCATATGAACCTCTTCCTCTTCTCTGGTCTTCTCCCATTGGTTCCCCTGGATTCTGTATGGATTTAATCCACTCTTCTGCTGCCGTCGGGTCATGATAGACCGTGCTGGATCCGTTAGGGTGTAATACCCTCAACTTTGCAGGATATTATAGCTGAAACCTGCGCCCTTTTGATGTAGTAGAGTGCAAACGCGACTGAACTCTCTCCTTTTTTTTGCTACAGCCGCAGAGTAATCACCAAACAGTAATACAGAATGTCCCAGCAACCTTAATGGGCCTTTTTTAGCTCTATACGCTCTTAGTATAGCTTCTTTGTCACAATAATCTAAGTATTTCATAATGATCTGGCGTGGTTTAGGGCCCAGGCCTCTTGATGTATCTGCCTGCTCTTGCTGCTCCTCCATTACTGGGCCTATTCTGTGCGCCCTTTCCACTTTACAGCGCCCCTCTAATCCCAGTGCCTTTGGTAGATCATTTTCACAAATGTCCATCAGGGCTTGCGGTTTAAACTTCTCAGGTAACCCCAACAAACGCAAATTACTTCTTCTAGACCGGTTTTCCAGATCTTCTACCCGGTCATATAAGATCGCATTCTGCTTGGAAAGCTCATTTATTTTGTAATTGCATGTGGCTGTTTCATTTTCAGCCCTTGACACTCTCTGTTCCAGCTCCTCAAGCCTCATGTCATGCTGGGAGACTGCCTCATGTAGCTTCTGCAGCGATGCAGACAAGGTTGTGGTAAGTGTGTCCCTGATGTCTGGGGCTAAATGCCGGGCCACCTCTATAGCTAGTCTCTTATAATCAATGTCCATTGAGGGGATCTGCTGGTCAGCATGTTCCTCTATCTTACCGCATTCCAGCAGTACTTGTGTCAGTGGGGAGGGGGTAGAGGGGCGCGAGTCCGCCATCTTGCTGAGCGCGCCGTCTGCTTCTCTGCCCCGTCCTCTGGAGATCCTCCTTTTGCCGCTCCGCAGCAGATAACGGTCCATATACTTATGAACTCAGGGTGTTCAGGGACCCGGACGTGTCTGTCACAGTCCCCTCTCGCCGGTATATTACAAGCAGGGTGTGATTATTGGTGAGAGGTCACCGGAGCTCCTTCACGCTGCCTCCTGCATCCCAGCGCCGGAACCGGAAGTCTAAACCTACTATTTTAAATAAATACCACAAAAGCACAGTTAGAATTTTTCGACCTACTGATTCAAGTTAAAAACAACCAATTAGTTTGTAGCACAGAACAAAAACCTGTAATGAAAAACAGCCATATTCTCTTTTCCAGCTGCCATCTTCCAAGATGGCTAACCAATATCCCTACAAGCCAGTTCAGACGATTAAAACGTAATTGCACTGATAACACCAAATTTGAGGAAGAGGTCACACTTAAGAAACAAAGATTTGTAGACAAAAAGTACTCAGATAAACTCATTGAAAACTCATTAGAAAAGGTAAGAAAAATGGACAGACAGGAATTTTTTAGAGATAGAGAAAAAAAATATACAACAAAATGATGAAATGAGACTCATCCTTCCATATAATGCACAATACAAAACAATTGAAAAAATAATTAACTATCAATCACTATCAATTGTATAAACTAAAGCTCCCAATCTAGGAATTAAAATAGCCCCAACTATAAAACAAAGGAAGAAGGGAACATCTAATAATTGGCTTTTATTGAAAGGATTTTTTAGATGTGGCCGCTGTAGCAATTGCAAAACAACAAATTTTCCCAAAAAAACAACAGAAGTCCACTCTACGCAAAATTCATTTAGTCACCAAATTGATGACTGCCTAACATGTAATACCACGGATGTCATATACATGTTAGAATGCCGTGCAATAAGCAATATATAGGCAGGACCAAAAGACCAATGAAAAAGAGAATAGCCAAACACATTGCAAACATCAAGAAGAGATATGAACAACATTCAGTATCAAAGCATTACAAGACGCCTCATAACAGCGACCCTGCATCACTAACATATATGGCTCTTGTGAAAACTCAAACCTTGGAGGGGAGGGAACCATATAGACAAGATGTCCAGGGCCGAATCAAGACGAATATTTGAATTCGACACCATATTCCCCCGCAGGCCTCAATACAGAACTTGAAATTTTTGGATTCCTATAATGGAGGGGGTGCCCCTTGGGGATGAGAAATATAGGTCAGGCTGTTTTACCAGCACATTCTATCTCCTCTCCCCGAGAGGTCCCTCTTCCCACTTTCACCATCATCTCTGCAACTTTCATCTTCTCTACGGACTTCTATAAACCTCTAGGTTTCTACGTTCTTCCAGCCTATACCCCAAAGATCTTACAATAGTCAAACATAGGAATTATTCATATATTCATATATACTTAATTGAATAAATGCTCACAGAATTAAGATATTTCACATCTATAGAACCTAATATACAGTAGAAACAACCCACTAAAGACGATGTGGGGCAACCATAGGGTGGCGGTAATGAACTAAATATAACAAACGCATCCAAAACGCACCTGTGTTTTTTATGACAAATGCTCTAAATCAGCGCTTTCTATAACATACGCTCCAAGTTATCTTTTTATAATAAATTTTATAGTAAATTTTACAATTTTCTATGTATACATGATGACACTGTAATTTTAATTCATGGATTTCTATTACTTACCATTACTTACTGAGTATCTTACCATTGGAATAAATATTGTAAAAATAAGGGTAAAATCTATCAACGATTCTGTGGGCCCATTGTAAAATATGAAACACTAATATTGAATAAAACACCAAGAACCCACATATATCGCATTTAAAATGCATCAGCGTTTTCAGCTATTTTCTATTTTATTTTATTTAATCTATTTTATTAGCTTTACCATTGCACTTTTATTATTGCATTTTTTAAATTTTTTATTAATGCATTTTTTCATAGGCGCCTAAATGCAGCTAAAACATAAAAAAATCTAGTCCGGAATTTCAAGAAGATATAATTAATTAATTAAAGGGCTTCTGTCACCCCACTAAAGTGATTATTTTTTTTGGGCTAGTTAAATTAGTTATATAGCAATATATGAAAATATAATTGTGTTCCTTACTTTGATCCAGCAGTTTATTCAAAAAACGAAGTTTTATCATATGCAAATTCGGTCTCTACCAGCAAGTAGGGCGTCTACTTGCTGGTAGCTGCTGCAGAAATCCGCCCCCTCGTCTTGTTGATTTACAGGGCCACCCGGGATCTCCTCCTCCGGCCAGCCCTGTCGGCGTTTCAAAAATCGCGCGCCTGTGTTGAATCGGCGCAGTGCTCTGAGATGAGGAGGCTCGCCTCCTCAGAACTCCCTCAGTGCGCCTGCGCCGATGACGTCTTCCAT
The DNA here is from genome assembly GCF_905171765.1 of Bufo bufo. NCBI lineage: Eukaryota > Metazoa > Chordata > Amphibia > Anura > Bufonidae > Bufo > Bufo bufo. Next base: position 13,326,789 of record NC_053396.1, on the reverse strand, counting down.
TTCGGTGATGTCATCGGCGCAGGCGCACTGAGGGAGTTCTGAGGAGACGAGCCTCCTCATCTCAGAGCGCCTGCGCCGATTCAACACAGGCGCGCGATTTTTGAAACGCCGACAGGGCTGGCCGGAGGAGGAGATCCCGGCTGGCCCTGTCAATCAACAAGACGAGGGGGCGGATTTCTGCAGCAGCTACCAGCAAGTAGGGCGTCTACTTGCTGGTAGAGACCGAATTTGCATATGATAAAACTTCGTTTTTTTGAATAAACTGCTGGATCAAAGTAAGGAACACAATTATATTTTCATATATCGCTATATAACTAATTTAACTAGCCCAAAAAAAAAAATCACTTTAGTGGGGTGACAGAAGCCCTTTAAATAAATAAATGTACCACCCACTCGAAGAAGACTATTTAAAAAACCCCACCAGTTTCAGTATACAACTATAAGTCACTGAGGAAGGAGCAGCAATTGGCTCCGAAACGCGTTTGTTGGAAGGAACAGTGAGAGTTACACAAGTCAAGACTATTGGAAATATTCATAATCAACTGCTGCTATCACCTCTCGAATTAACATATTGCTGCATTTCTCACAGCCCGGAACCAAGAACGAACCACAACTCTACAGGGAGTGCAGAATTATTAGGCAAGTTGTATTTTTGAGGATTAATTTTATTATTGAACAACAACCATGTTCTCAATGAACCCAAAAAACTCATTAATATCAAAGCTGAATATTTTTGGGAGTAGTTTTTAGTTTGTTTTTAGTTTTAGCTATTTTAGGGGGATATCTGTGTGTGCAGGTGACTATTACTGTGCATAATTATTAGGCAACTTAACAAAAAACAAATATATACCCATTTCAATTATTTATTTTTACCAGTGAAACCAATATAACATCTCAACATTCACAAATATACATTTCTGACATTCAAAAACAAAACAAAAATAAATCAGTGACCAATATAGCCACCTTTCTTTGCAAGGACACTCAAAAGCCTGCCATCCATGGATTCTGTCAGTGTTTTGATCTGTTCACCATCAACATTGCGTGCAGCAGCAACCACAGCCTCCCAGACACTGTTCAGAGAGGTGTACTGTTTTCCCTCCTTGTAAATCTCAAATTTGATGATGGACCACAGGTTCTCAATGGGGTTCAGATCAGGTGAACAAGGAGGCCATGTCATTAGATTTTCTTCTTTTATACCCTTTCTTGCCAGCCACGCTGTGGAGTACTTGGACGCGTGTGATGGAGCATTGTCCTGCATGAAAATCATGTTTTTCTTGAAGGATGCAGACTTCTTCCTGTACCACTGTTTGAAGAAGGTGTCTTCCAGAAACTGGCAGTAGGACTCGGAGTTGAGCTTGACTCCATCCTCAACCCGAAAAGGCCCCACAAGCTCATCTTTGATGATACCAGCCCAAACCAGTACTCCACCTCCACCTTGCTGGCGTCTGAGTCGGACTGGAGCTCTCTGCCCTTTACCAATCCAGCCACGGGCCCATCCATCTCGCCCATCAAGACTCACTCTCATTTCATCAGTCCATAAAACCTTAGAAAAATCAGTCTTGAGATATTTCTTGGCCCAGTCTTGACGTTTCAGCTTGTGTGTCTTGTTCAGTGGTGGTCGTCTTTCAGCCTTTCTTACCTTGGCCATGTCTCTGAGTATTGCACACCTTGTGCTTTTGGGCACTCCAGTGATGTTGCAGCTCTGAAATATGGCCAAACTGGTGGCAAGTGGCATCTTGGCAGCTGCACGCTTGACTTTTCTCAGTTCATGGGCAGTTATTTTGCGCCGTGGTTTTTCCACACGCTTCTTGCGACCCTGTTGACTATTTTGAATGAAACGCTTGATTGTTCGATGATCACGCTTCAGAAGCTTTGCAATTTTAAGAGTGCTGCATCCCTCTGCAAGATATCTCACTATTTTTGACTTTTCTGAGCCTGTCAAGTCCTTCTTTTGACCCATTTTGCCAAAGGAAAGGAAGTTGCCTAATAATTATGCACACCTAATATAGGGTGTTGATGTCATTAGACCACACCCCTTCTCATTACAGAGAGGCACATCACCTAATATGCTTAATTGGTAGTAGGCTTTCGAGCCTATACAGCTTGGAGTAAGACAACATGCATAAAGAGGATGATGTGGTCAAAATACTCATTTGCCTAATAATTCTGCACTCCTTGTATTTTGTGAGTGACCTACCGCCCTGAAACTAAGGACGAATCACGACTGCCTTTGTGAGTGACGTACTGCCCCGCCTTTGTCACGTGGGACGCCACGTAAAGGCGCAATTGATCACGTGGGACGCCGCGTAGGTCCTTACAGGGCAAAGAAACAACAGATGATCCGGACGAGTGAAGCGGCGCGGAGTGGTAAAGTACTAAACCCCCAATGCGATACAATATAATGTTTTAAATATTAATAATCGCGACAATCTCTGTATACTCCTATAACACTTGAAAAGAAACAGAGTTTGACACATACAGTAATTAAGTACCGAACTTTATATTCAGAGAACAAGCAAGATAATACCAACTTGAACTACCACTTACTTTAACATATCCTATGTACATTTTATTCTGGTACAGAACTATTTACTCAATGACCAAACATTATAAGACTAACCCTAGCGGGTCCTGCGTGCATTTTTACTTTGGAACATCCAGCGTTGGTTAAATCTTAATAACCGAATATTGCAGCAACAATTTTTTGTGAACTTCACGTGCACTCAACTTTTGTGCAATTAGCTAATATCCAGCTCGCACTCAGCACCTTTTTTTGTATTCAGCCAGTACTTGACACCTTATGCACTCAGCACATATCAAACGTTTGATGTACTGATATATGCAAGCATTACCTCCTGTGGACCTAGCGTGCAATATACAGTACAGACCAAAAGTTTGGACACACCTTCTCATTCAAAGAGTTTTCTTTATTTTCATGACTATGAAGGCATCAAAACTATGAATTAACACATGTGGAATTATATACATAACAAACAAGTGTGAAACAACTGAAAATATGTCATATTCTAGGTTCTTCAAAGTAGCCACCTTTTGCTTTGATTACTGCTTTGCACACTCTTGGCATTCTCTTGATGAGCTTCAAGAGGTAGTCCCCTGAAATGGTCTTCCAACAGTCTTGAAGGAGTTCCCAGAGATGCTTAGCACTTGTTGGCCCTTTTGCCTTCACTCTGCGGTCCAGCTCACCCCAAACCATCTCGATTGGGTTCAGGTCCGGTGACTGTGGAGGCCAGGTCATCTGGCGCAGCACCCCATCACTCTCCTTCATGGTCAAATAGCCCTTACTTTCAAAGTTTTCCCAATTTTTCGGCTGACTGACTGACCTTCATTTCTTAAAGTAATGATGGCCACTCGTTTTTCTTTACTTAGCTGCTTTTTTCTTGCCATAATACCAATTCTAACAGTCTATTCAGTAGGACTATCAGCTGTGTATCCACCTGACTATTCCTCAACGCCACTGATGGTCCCAACCCCATTTCTAAGGCAAGAAATCCCACTTATTAAACCTGACAGGGCACACCTGTGAAGTGAAAACCATTTCAGGGGACTACCTCTTGAAGCTCATCAAGAGAATGCCAAGAGTGTGCAAAGCAGTAATCAAAGCAAAAGGTGGCTACTTTGAAGAACCTAGAATATGACATATTTTCAGTTGTTTCACACTTGTTTGTTATGTATATAATTCCACATGTGTTAATTCATAGTTTTGATGCCTTCAGTGTGAATCTACAATTTTCATAGTCATGAAAATAAAGAAAACTCTTTGAATGATAAGGTGTGTCCAAACTTTTGGTCTGTACTGTATATACACACACCACAGTTATGGCTATGAACACTTGCTCCACACTGGAGGCAGCTCCATTCATTTCTAGGAGAGTTCTGAGAAGAGCAGAGCAAGCAAGCATGCTGGGAGTTGTAGTTTCACAACAGCTGGAGTGCCGGAGGTTGCCTACCCCTGCTATAGAGTATGGTTTAGCAATTGATTGGTGGAGTACCCCTTTAAGAATTTAAAGACTATGGGGGTCATTTATTATACTGAAATATACCTATATTAGGTGTATTTTAAGCGCAAATGATGGCGCAACGGTTATTGGCGCCGCAATCTGCGACTTTTCTCCACTCACGCCAGGTCTAAAATTGTGGGCGGTAAGGGGAAGGATTGGCGTAGAAAATGGTCTAAATGTAAAATAGCAAGGAAGCTGGCTTACATTCAGACTGGTGTTGGATGTGCCAAAGTTAGGGAGAAACCGGTGCCTCTACATAACTGCAGCGGATCCACCGCCAGCTATGGGGCTTTGTTAAGACTGGCGTTTTAGATAAATGACGCTCCATATGTATTTCTGATGGATATTGGGGGGTTATTAGTTCTAAATCTATCAGAAATACATTGTCTTTAAATTCTTAAAGGGGTACTCCACCACTCAACACATTTTTAAACCATGCTACATAGGATTCCATGTGTTGCAGGACTGAGGTCTGACATAAGCGTTCCCTGACACTGCTGTCAGGACACGCACGGGGTTAAACTAAAAAGCCAAGGGCAATTTGTGGGAGGAGTACTACTTTAACATGATAAATTCCATATTTACACAAGGGCAGGTGTTTCTTTGAATCATCCTGTAGTCTCCTGGTATTGAAGCCTTGCTTGTCTCATTAAAAGGAGTCACGAGTTTGATATCCGTATAAAGAGGAGACTGTCAGAGTTGGATTGATTTTGGCACGCCATCTAGTGGTCATGGGTAGTATCATAAACCAGGGGTAGGTAACCTCCAACACTCCTGGTGTTGTAAAATTACATCTCCCATCATGCAAATTTGCTTGGCTGTTCTTTGAACTCCCACAGAAGAGAATGGAGCATGCTGGGAATTGTAGTTTCACAACAGCTGGTGTACAGAAGGTTGCTGGTCCCTGCCATAAACTGTAGAAGGGTGAATTTGACTAAAAGTCACATATAAAAGTATAATGATGAGAGAACGTGAGCCTCTCTAAAGAGCTGATCATATACCTTCCTGTGCAGGGGTAGTGCATAGACGTATCCTTAAAGGGGGTTGACGGACCAATGTTTTTCGAAAGATGGACATTTGTTATGAATTTCCTGCAAGGAATCACCTTGAAGATCACATCAGAATTTGCCCAGCCTGAAATGAATCCAGCGCCTCGAAATAAAAAGTAACCTACGCTTTTCAGGCATGTGGTGCGCTGTGAAACCAAGGTGTATTGTAAAAATAAAGTAGCCAATAAAAAAAGTGGAAAAAGGGATCGTGGGACTGTGACTAAACAACTGTCGCTCCGTCCTCAGGACATTCACTCTCGTAGGCCACTGGACCAGAGGTAGAACGATGCAGGCGGTCACAAAGTGATGACATCATCGCAACCACTTGTGCCAGGTCTCAGCGTGATGACATCATCACACGCACCTCTGCCGGTGATTTCATCGCGACTGCCAGAGCCAAGAAGCTGGCAACTTGGAAGAGACCTGGGACCAACATCACTGTTGGTTATCATAGGGTATAATATAAGTAAAAAATATAGTAGGCGGCACTCACCACTGTGAAAAACATGCAGCCCTTTATTCCTCCAAAGACATGGAGAATACAAGGCCGGGGCAGGACAGCTTACACACGAGTAGGAAAAGTAGCAACGGCCGTTTCGCGCTCGCGCGCTTCCTCAGGCCACTATCGTCATCACGCACTCGCGTGCCTCATTTATATGTCACCACACAGGGTTGCCATAGAAATCTCTGACGCTGCCCCGTAATGACATCTTTAAAAACCAAACATAATAACAAATTCCACATACATGGACAAATAGCATATACAGTCATGTGAAAAAATTAGGACACCCTTTGAAAGCATGTGGTTTTTTGTAACATTTTTAATAAATGGTTATTTCATCTCCGTTTCAACAATACAGAGAGATTAAAGTAATCCAACTAAACAAAGAAAACTGAAGAAAAGTCTTTTCAAGATCTTCTGTAAATGTCATTCTACAAAAATGCCTATTCTAACTGAGGAAAAAGATAGGACACCCTCACATGTATTCCCTCTTAAATTGGCTCAGATCTCACACAGGTATATCACACCAGGTGCACATAATTAGTAGATCGTTACTCTGCATGTTGAATGAGGCTTGCCCTATTTAAACCTCAGACATTTAGTTTGGTGTGCTCCTGACTGTTGAAGTGAGAGTGAGCACCATGGTGAGAGCAAAAGAGCTGTCAGAGGACTTCAGAAAAAAGATTGTAGCAGCCTATGAGTCTGGGAAGGGATTTAAAAAGATCTCAAAAGATTTTGAAATCAGCCATTCCACTGTCCGGAAGATAGTCTACAAGTGGAGGGCTTTCAAAACAACTGCCAACATGCCCAGGACTGGTCGCCCCAGCAAGTTCACCCCAAGAGCAGACCGCAAGATGCTAAAAGAGGTATCCAAAAACCCTAAAGTGTCATCTCGAGAACTACAGCAGGCTCTGGCTACTGTTGATGTAGAAGTACATGCCTCTACAATCAGAAAGAGACTGTACAAGTTTAACTTGCATGGGAGGTGTGCAAGGAGGAAACCTTTGCTTTCCAAGAGAAACATCGAGGCCAGACTGACATTTGCCAGCGATAAAGTTGACAAAGACCAGGACTTCTGGAATAATGTTCTTTGGACAGATGAGTCCAAAATTGAATTATTTGGACACAACAGCAGAGGACATGTTTGGCGTAAACCAAACACAGCATTCCAAGAAAAGAACCTCATACCAACTGTGAAGCATGGAGGTGGAAGTGTCATGGTTTGGGGCTGCTTTGCTGCAGCAGGACCTGGTCAGCTCACCATCAGAGAATCCACGATGAATTCTACTGTGTATCAGAAGGTGCTTGAAGAACATGTGAGACCATCAGTTAGAAAATTAAAGCTGAAGCGGAACTGGACCATGCAACATGACAATGACCCAAAACATACTAGTAAATCAACCAAAGATTGGCTGAAAAAGAAGAAATGGAGAGTCCTGGAATGGCCAAGTCAAAGTCCAGATTTGAATCCCATTGAGATGCTGTGGGGTGACTTGAAAAGGGCTGTACGTGCAAGAAACCCCTCAAACATCTCACAGCTGAAAAAGTTCTGCATTGAGGAGTGGGGTAAAATTTCCTCAGACCGATGTCGAAGACTGGTAGATGGCTACAAGAACCGTCTCACTGCAGTTATTTCAGCCAAAGGAGGTAACACTCGCTATTAGGGGCAAGGGTGTCCTATCTTTTTCCTCAGTTAGAATAGGCATTTTTTGTAGAATGACATTTACAGAAGATCTTGAAAAGACTTTTCTTCAGTTTTCTTTGTTTAGTCGGATTACTTTAATCTCTCTGTATTGTTGAAACGGAGATGAAATAACCATTTATTAAAAATGTTACAAAAAACCACATGCTTTCAAAGGGTGTCCTAATTTTTTCACAAGACTGTATACATTACAGAAAAACGCTTAAATCATTTTTATCATTTAACCCCAAAGGGCCCATGCCTCTTGAACGTATAATCCTCTTTGCTTCCTTTTGTAGAACAAGGTGATGCCTATCGCCCCCTTGTGGTGGGTTCGGAACTAACTCAATCGCCGCAAAACTTAGGGATCTCGGATCCCCACCATGTTCATCTCTTACATGTTCTATCAATCTGGGACATCCTTTCCCTGACTTAATCGAGTTAATATGTTCTCTGAACCTCTCATACATGCATCTTATTGTTTTCCCGATGTAAAATCGCCCACACTGACAAATCACTAAATACACCACAAATGTGCTCCTACATGTTATTAAACTGGTCACCTTATGATAAATCCCTCCAAAATGTAGGACTTTACTTTGAGAGTTGAGTTGTACTGACAGGGAATGTCCCACAGGATTGGCGCATGGCAAATGTGGTGCCAATATTCAAAAAGGGTCCAAAAACAGAGCCTGGAAACTATAGGCCGGTAAGTTTAACATCTGTTGTGGGTAAACTGTTTGAAGGTTTTCTGAGAGATGCTATCTTAGAGCATCTTAACGGAAATAAGCAAATAACGCCATATCAGCATGGCTTTGTGAGGGATCGGTCATGTCAAACTAATTTAATCAGTTTCTATGAGGAGGTAAGTTCTAGACTTGACAGCGGCGAATCAATGGATGTCGTGTATCTGGACTTCTCCAAAGCATTTGACACTGTACCACATGAAAGGTTAGTATATAAAATGAGAATGCTCGGACTGGGAGAAAACGTCTGTATGTGGGTAAGTAACTGGCTGAGGGATAGAAAACAGAGGGTGGTTATTAACGGTACATACTCAGATTGGGTCACTGTCACTAGTGGGGTACCTCAGGGGTCAGTACTGGAGGGGTCACTGTCACTAGTGGAGTACCTCAGGGGTCAGTATTGGGCCCTATTCTCTTCAATATATTTATTAATGATCTTGTAGAAGGCTTGCATAGTAAAGTATCAATTTTCGCAGATGACACTAAACTGTGTAAAGTAATTAATACTGAAGAGGACAGTATACTGTATATATACACTACAGAGGGCAGTATACTGTATATATACTACAGAGGACAGTATACTCTATACTATAGAGGACAGTATACTGTATATATACTACAGAGGACACTATACTGTATATATACTACAGAGGACAGTATACTGTATATATACTACAGAGGACAGTATACTGTATATATACTATAGAGGACAGTATACTGTATATATACTACAGAGTACAGTATACTGCTACAGAGGGATCTGGATAGATTGGAGGCTTGGGCAGATAAGTGGCAGATGAGGTTTAACACTGACAAATGTAAGGTTATGCACATGGGAAGGAATAATGCAAGTCACCCGTACAGACTAAATGGTAAAACACTGGGTAACACTGACATGGAAAAGGATCTAGGAATTTTAATAAACAGCAAACTAAGCTGCAAAAAACAGTGTCAGGCAGCTGCTGCCAAGGCCAACAAGATAATGGGTTGCATCAAAAGGGGCATAGATGCCCGTGATAAGAACATAGTCCTACCACTTTACACATCATTAGTCAGACGACACATGGAGTACTGTGTACAGTTCTGGGCTCCAGTGAACAAGGCAGACATAGCAGAGCTGGAGAGGGTCCAGAGGAGGGCAACTAAGTAATAACTGGAATGGGGCAACTACAGTACCCTGAAAGATTATCAAAATTAGTGTTATTCACGTTAGAAAAAAGACGACTGAGGGGAGATCTAATTACTATGTATAAATATATCAGGGGTCAGTACAGAGATCTCTCCCATCATCTATTTATCCCCAGGACTGTGACTGTGACGAGGGACATCCTCTGCGTTTGGAGGAAAGAAGGTTTGTACACAAACATAGAAGAGGATTCTTTACGGTAAGAGCAGTGAGACTATGGAACTCTCTGCCTGAGGAGGTGGTGATGGTGAGTACATAAAGGAATTCAGAGGGGCCTGGATGTATTTCTGGAGTGTAATAATATTACAGGCTATAGCTACTAGAGAGGGGTCGGGGATCCAGGGAGTTAGTCTGATGCCTGATTGGAGTCGGGAAGGAATTTTTTATTCCCCTGAAGTGAGGAAAATTGGCTTCTACCTCACAGGGTTTTTTTGCCTTCCTCTGCATCAACTTGCAGGATAACAGGCCGAACTGGATAGACAAGTGTCTTTTTTCGGCCTTATGTACTATGTTACTATGTTACTAAGTTGTATTTACAGAAAGAAAAATTACCATCTCCTATCCTGCAACCAATTACTGCTTCTTTTTCCCACATAATGACTCCTCACTAATCCATCGTAATTAGAGGTTTATTCTTAGTGCAGTCAGATAGACTTATATCATTTTTTAAGATGTCCCAATATTATATATTGCCCTCCGTATAATGTCTGCCAAGGGGGTGTACTTAAACGAGAAGGTAAATCTTTTTTGGTTATATTATCATCCTTTTTATTTTTTCTGTTTCTTCTGCCCCTGACAAATCACGTTGGGAAATTCCCCTGCTTTTTTCATAGCCCTCTTCAACGTCTTCTCAGGGTAACCCTATCAAGAAGACATTTCTTCAATTCCAGGGCCTTCCTCAGTACTATTAATCCTTTTTAGTCTGATGAATTGTCCATAGGGGACAGATTTTTTCACACTCTGGGGATGAAAGCTGTCATAGTGCAGCAAAGAGTTGGTCGCCGTGGGGCTTACGATATCCCTTTGTGACCAAGTCATTGCCATTAACCACGACAGCTACATCCAAAAATTCCAGAGTGGTACCTCCATAATTTAGAGTAAATCTCATATTCATATCATTAATCTCATTCAAATATGTTACAAACTCCACACACTGGCTTCTGGTCCCTGACCACACTATGAAAATATCATCCCCATACCTAAAAAAGAACTGGTTGTAGCACAAGTAACGATTGCTTGTAGAGAATATATATCTGTCTTCACACCTGGCTAAATAGATGTTAGCAAACGTACAAGATACAGGGGTCCCCATGGCAGTACCATGTTTCTGTCTAAACCATTAATCCCCAAACTTAACCACATTATTGGTCAGAATAAAATCCAAAGTTTCTCTAATGAATTCGCAAAAGAGGCCACTCTTGCTTGTTTTGCCCAGGACATCCATAACCGCTGCTATACCCGCTGTCACGACCACCACCGTTTAAATCAGACTTCTGACCGCCAGGACGCCCCAGCGTGGAGAAAAGCCCAACCGAGGGTGGACCGCGACAGGGGGGAGATTCAGAATTACCCAAACAGTCAATCCTGGACCCCCCTTATTTTCTGCTGCCACCACGTTCGTGAGTGAAGGACTCTATAATTGTAGGGATAGGGGTTCGGACCATTCGCAGATCAGCCCCACTATCACGCTACAAGCTAACACCAATCGAGTCATAAAACAGTTATGTCTCTAATATCAGTCTACTATAAAACAGGTAGGTCTCTTCAGGGCGTACGAGTACTTTGTTGGCTGTGAGGCTTAAGCAATAAGAGAGAGACAATTTAAAAGATATGAAAAATATCTTTTACTATAAGTAACACAGAAGTGAAACAAACAATGCATACAAAGATTTACAGAAAAAGATTACAATAGCGAGCTGGGAAGCATGTGGAAAATAAACAGGGATAAAAAGAGAGATACTATCTTGGATTTTGCATATGCAAAATCCAGGCACAAACCTTACGTTCCAACGGACAGCGCATGGTGACCACAGGGCCAAAAGCTCTCCTCTCCCATGTTGCGCACTGACCTTTAGCCCCATTCTGTGGAGGGGTTAAGGCGGGGTTGGGCCCTGCCATTGGCTGGCCAAGGGGCTGCACGGTGGGTGTTCCTGAAGAGGAGGGTTTGGTAGGGCCTGCTCGCCCCTCCCTGCTGCTGGCCAGGCAGTTTTCCCTAATTTTACAAAAATGGCCTCATAACTTACTGCCGGCGTAATAAATATGAAAAACCGGGCACTTGTGCGAGGTCCCCCATGTAATTTATGGATGATTGCCTATGGGGGTGACACCCCACCACCGTCTCTCCCTCCAAGTGACTAGTAACCCATTTCCCATCGTGGGAAGACCCCAGAGCTGCCAAGTTTGGACTCTCCTGGTTCCTCTGGGTGAGAGGTGCACTTTGAGGGGACCTACATTTTTGGGTCATAATTCCATATAGCCCCAATATGCTTTTTGGGGTTCTCAGAGCACGGTTCACATGTGTAACAGTCCTACAGGCTCACCTGAGTCAGAGGACCGCTTGCTGGGGGTAGGAGTGGAGCCCAGTGGCAAGGACCGCAGGCAGGTAGTAGGTGCAGGAAGTCTGGCAGAGGCGTAGTCGGTAGGCAGGCGGTGGGTCAGGGCAGGCGGCAGTAAGCGTGGTCAGACAATCCGGATGGCAACGGTGGTAGCAGTTCAGTAGGTAGGGATAAAGCAGAAGAGTAGTCGGTAGGCAATTCCTGGTCAGCAGTGGACTTCCAGCAGTAGCAAGAGCAGCAGATGAGGAGAAGCTTGATCAAGGCTCAGGAGCTCAATAATCAGCAAACTGGAGTGCAAGGGGCTGGACTTATATAGGGAAGTACCAGGTGTGGGGAATCAAGGGTAATGAGCAAGGCTTGCAAGACTGAGGTTTAACTAATAGGCTTCTCCTCCAGAGAGGACGGTAAGCCTAGTAAGCAGGGCTACCGCCTGGATGTGGCTGGTCACGGGTTCGAAAGCCCGAGCAACATGTCTCTCCTATGCGCTCCACCCTCCCAGCTATCTCTGTTTCTGATGTGTAAATTGAGCAGGCTGCAAGAAAGGGCCAACTAGCATGTGTTTAACATTCATGGTTTCAAGGTGGGCAGGAGACGCATGGGCTGGGGTCTGTCCTTAGAAGCTTTCCAAGGTGTGAGGTAATCTCAGCAGGGGGTGATTAGAGTCTGTGGTCTCCAAAGGGCTACAGGAACGACCATATATGGATGTCCTGTTCCCAGATTAGACGTGGTTAATTTTTTTCTAAACTGACAGTCATTTTTTAATAAGATCCGGACGGGGACGTGACATCGCGTCACACCCGCCTCATGTGGTATTCGGGTATATAGACTCTCAACGTCCACAGACACGAGACTAAAACCCTCTTGGCAGTGTGTCACATAAATATGCCGGAGCACTACTCAGCAACAGTGATGGTCAGTTCGCAGTGTTCGCCAGTGAACACATGCGGGCTGCCATCTTTAGTAAGGTAGACTCACCCGTCCGGTGATGCACAGGTAAGCCCTTACCTGTGCCTGTGCCGGAAGCCGGTCTGAAATCAAATGCAGTCAACGGAAGCAGGCAGTTCCGAGAACAGCCCGATGAAGGCCCCCGGAACTGCCTGCTTCCTGTGACTGCGTTTGATTTCAGACCGGCTCCCGGCACAGGTAAGGGCTTACCTGTGCATCACCGGACGGGTGAGTCTGCCTTACTAAAGATGGCAGCCCGCATGTGTTCGCTGGCGAACACTGCGAACTGACCATCACTGCTCAGCAATGGTCTCAATAACCAATCCACATATTTAGATAATGGTTCAGTCACCGAGCCAATCCCCGCCACAATAGGGCGGCCAGGGGGTTGGCTCAGCGACTTATGAACCTTGGGTAAAAAATACCAAGATGGTTTAGTAGGATACAATGGTACAAGTTTCTCTATCATACATCTAGGCAAAAAATCTAATGTCACATATTTATGTAACAAAATCCTCAAACGGTGCTGAATATCTGCCACGCGATCCATATACAGCATCTCGTACGTTTGGTCATCCTTCAGTTGTCTCAGAGATTCCATGACATAATACTCCCTAGTCATCAACGCCACATTTCCTCATCCTTTTGGGAACGAATCCACTCTGAACCTGCCTTCTCTTCAATACTTATATTATCTCTAAATTGTGTGTGTGTATGTATGGTTAGAGAGAATGCAGGGAAAAAAACATGCAGATTTTGTTGCAGATTTTTCCACTGCAGAATCAATTTCCAATTGAATTAGAGATTTTCTGTGGAATGTAATGCAGGGATAGAAGACATCGGCAACCTACAATCTCATTCACAGGGTACAAATGGTAGACATTGGGAGCCCTCTTCCCCTAAACCACTTACGCTGGGTTCACACCAGAGCGTACTGAACGTACTCTCTGTATGCGCGATTGTACGGGCGTTTACAATCGCGCCGCAGAGACAAGCTAACGCCCATTGTCGCACGTTCCCGGAAGTCTATGTACGGGAACGCGCAACACTATGCCCCAAAGAGGCTCCTGAACTTCTTGGGGCGTCGGGCGTTTTACAGCGCGATCTTACGCGCTGTAAAACGCCCAGGTGAAAACCATGCCGATAGGGAAGCATTGGTTTCTCCTTGTTGAGCGTTTTACAGTGCGTAGGAACACGCTGTAAAACGCTCAGGTCTGAACCGGCTCTTAGATGCCACGGTCACTACTGACCATGACATCTAAGGGATTAAATGGCATTTCTGCTGATTTAGCTCATGTGAGAGCCAAGTGCCCAAACCAGGCCCAGCCGAAGGCCACTTAGTGACAGCCATACAAAAAAAAAGCATATTTTCTATGTCAATAGGAATCCCCACATAAACAAGGGCCCACATTATTGACAGATATACATGTAAAATTTTGAATATTGTCAAAAGTTCATTTATTTCAGTAATGCAACTGAAATACTGAGACAATGTAAAGGCTCGGGAACACTTTGCAGGTGTTAAGGGTTAATTGTGCGACACTTTGAGCCTAGAATATTGAACCTTTTTTTAGAATAGTCTCATTTTCTGAGATTGTGACTTTGGGGTTTCATAAGCTGTAAGCCGTAATCATCCAAATTATAACAGAAAAAAAAGCTTGAAATATCTCGCTTTGCCTGTGATGAGTCTCTCATATGTTAGTTTCACCTTTTTAGTTGCATTACTGCAATAAATGAACTCTGCACAATTTTTCGAGTTTCAACTGTAGCCTTGTATCTTTCCGTGACACCAGGGACTGATTTCTATAGTAACATAGTAACATAGTAACATAGTAACATAGTACATAAGGCCGAAAAAAGACATCTGTCCATCCAGTTCGGCCTGTTATCCTGCAAGTTGATCCAGAGGAAGGCAAAAAACCCTGTGAGGTAGAAGCCAATTTTCTCCACTTTAGGGGAATAAAAAATTCCTTCCCGACTCCAATCAGGCATCAGAATAACTCCCTGGATCCCCGACCCCTCTCTAGTAGCTATAGCCTGTAATATTATTACACTCCAGAAATACATCCAGGCCCCTCTTGAATTCCTTTATTGTACTCACCATCACCACCTCCTCAGGCAGAGAGTTCCATAGTCTCACTGCTCTTACCGTAAAGAATCCTCTTCTATGTTTGTGTACAAACCTTCTTTCCTCCAGACGCAGAGGATGTCCCCTCGTCACAGTTACAGTCCTGGGGATAAATAGATGATGGGATAGATCTCTGTACTGACCCCTGATATATTTATACATATTAATTAGATCTCCCCTCAGTCGTCTTTTTTCTAAAGTGAATAACCCTAATTTTGATAATCTTTCAGGGTACTGTAGTTGCCCCATTCCAGTTATTACTTTAGTTGCCCTCCTCTGAACCCTCTCCAGCTCTGCTATGTCTGCCTTGTTCACAGGAGCCCAGAACTGTACACAGTACTCCATGTGTGGTCTGACCAGTGATTAGTAAAGTGGTAGGACTATGTTCATATCACGGGAATCTATGCCCCTTCTGATGCAACCCATTATCTTATTGGCCTTGGCAGCAGCTGCCTGACACTGGTTTTTGCTGCTTAGTTTGCTGTTTATCAAAATTCCTAGATCCTTTTCCATGTCAGTGTTACCGAGTGTTTTACCATTTAGTATGTACGGGTGACTTGCATTATTCCTTCCCATGTGCATAACTTTATATTTGTCAGTGTTAAACCTCATCTGCCACTTATCTGCCCAAGCCAATTAACACTGTCCTCTTCAGTGTTAATTACTTTACACAGTTTAGTGTCATCTGCGAAAATTGATATTTTACTATGCAAGCCTTCTACAAGATCATTAATAAATATATTGAAGAGAATAGGGCCCAATACTGACCCCTGAGGTACTCCACTAGTGACAGTGACCCAATCTGAGTGTCTACCGTTAATAACCACCCTCTGTTTTCTATCCCTCAGTCGGTTACTTACCCACATACAGACATTTTCTCCCAGTCCGAGCATTCTCATTTTATATACTAACCTTTTATGTGGTACAGTGTCAAATGCTTTTGAGAAGTCCAGATATACGAGCATCCATTGATTCGCCGCTGTCACGTCTAGAACTTACCTCCTCATAGAAACTTGAATTAAATTAGTCTGACATGGACCGATCCCTCACGAAGCCATGCTGATATGGCGTTATTTGCTTATTTCCGTTAAGATGCTCTAAGATAGCATCTCTCAGAAAACCTTCAAAACGAGTTTACCCTCAACAGATGTTAAACTTATCGGCCTATAGTTTCCAGGCTCTGTTTTTTGGCCCCTTTTTGAATATTGGCACCACATATGCCATGCGCCAAATCCTGTGGGACATTCCCTGTCAGTATAGAGGTCTGCAAATATCAGAAAATAAGGGTCTAGCTATGACATTACTTAATTCCTTTAGGATACGGGGGTGTATGTCATTCCGGTCCTGGCGATATGTCTATTTTAATCTTTTTAAGTCGCTGTTGTACTTCTTCCTGGGTCAGACAGGACACTTTTAATGGGGAATTTATTTTTGCATTCTGCATGTCATGTGACAAGTTATTTCCTCAGTGAATACATTGGAGAAAAAAATATTTAACAGCTTTGCTTTCTCCTCGTCGCTCTCTGCGACTCCCCCCTCATTACTCTTTAAAGGGCCGACACCTTCAGATTTATACTTTTTAACATTTTTATAATTGAAGAACATTTTAGGGTTAGTTTTTACTCTCTTTGGCAATTAATCTCCTCGGTCTCTAGTTTGGCCGCTTTTATTTGGTTTTTTACATGTTCTATTTTTTTCCTTATAGTTTTTCAGTGCTTCCTTGCTACCCTCCTGTTTAGTGTTTTATATGCTTTCTTTTTGTCATTTATTGCTTTCTTTACAGTTCTGTTTATCCACATTGGTTTCTTTTTGTTCCTTAACCTTTTATTCCCATACGGTATGTACCTCTCACAATGAGATTTTAGGATGTTTTTAAAGAATCCCATTTTGTGTCTGTATTTTTATTTGTGAGGACTTTGTCCCAGTTAGTTTGGGGCCTATGGCCTCTCTTAGTTGGCTAAATTTAACTTTTTTGAAGTTTGGTATTTTGGTTCCTCCCTGTAGAAACGCTCTTTTGAATGATAATTGGAAGGTTTATTACTTTATGGTCACTATTTCCCAGGTGTCCCCCGACCTGCACGTCTGTTGTTCTGTCAGGTCTATTGGTTTAATACTAAGTCCAGTATGGCCTCCCTCTAGTCGGGTCCTGAACCAGTTGGGAGAGGTAATTGTCTTTGGTTATTGCCAAGAACCTGTTTCCCTTTGGGATATACAAGATTCAGTTTCCCGTCTATATCTGGGTAGTTGAAGTCCCCCATAATAACCACCTCATTATTTTTGCCGCCTCGTCTATCTCGTTTAGTAGTAGATTTTCTGTGGACTCTGGTATATTAGGTGGTTTATAGTAAACTCCTATTAGTAATTTATTGTTGTTTTTAGCTCCATGTATTTCTACCCACAGAGACTCCACATGTTCATGTCCCTCACTTATATCTTCACGGAGTGTGGGCTTTAGACAGGACTTTATATAAAGGCAGACCCCTCCCCCTGTCCGGTTGTGCGTATCCTTTCTAAACAGACTGTAACCTTGTACATTAACTGCCCAGTCATAGCTATCATCCAGCCATGTCTCAGTTATTCCCAGTGTCATAGCTATCATCCAGCCATGTCTCAGTTATTCCCAGTGTCATAGCTATCATCCAGCCATGTCTCAGTTATTCCCACTGTCATAGCTATCATTCAGCCGTGTCTCAGTTATTCCCACTATGTCATAGTCCTCCTCACACATCACTAATTCCAGTTCACCAGTTTTATTAGTCAGGCTTCTGGCATTAGTATACATACATTTGAGAGGTTTATGTATATTTTTTTACCCTACACCTTTCCTTCTGAACTGTTCTAGTCCCTCCTTCCATTCCTCCCCCATTCTTATTACCTCGCCCCCGGTCTCTATCTGCACTATCTTCCCATCCTGTAACGTAATTACCCTCCCCCAGTCCCTAGTTTAAACACTCCTCCAACCTTCTAGCCATCTTTCTCCCCAGCACAGCTGCCCCTTCCCCATTGAGGTGTGCAGCCCGTCCCTACGTTAGAGCCTGTACCGATAGAGAAGTCGCCCAGTTCTCCAGGAACCCAAACCCCTCCTTCCTACACCAGTTCTTTGAGCCACTTGTTAATCTCCCTATATCTCCCATTGCCTTTCTTGTGTGGCTCGTGGTACAGGCAGTATTTCGGAAAATACTACCTTTGAGGTCCTTGCCCTCAGCTTTTGACCTAAATCTCTGAAATCATTTTTAAGGACTCTCCACCTACCTCTAACTTTGTCATTGGTTCCGATATGGACCATGACCGCTGGATCGTCTCCAGCCCCTCCCAGTAATCTGTCAACCCGATCCGCGATGTGTCGAACTCTAGCGCCAGGAAGACAGCACACTGTTCGGCGATCACGGTCTTTGTGACAGATTTCCCTATCTGTTCCCCTAATAATGGAACAAGCCAAGACGAAAAGGCCGGATTACATGCGGAGGAATTGCTCCCCCGGTTATAAACATGCCACAGTGTTTGGGGTTTTTGAGCATTTCAGTATATTGTCACTGACTACGGCAGCCCGGTATGTAAATTGCCTTCAATCCTCTTGCACTAATGCCCGTGTATCGTGATGGGTTACCAGTACAACTTTCTTTTTACCTTGTATTGGTGATGTAAGATGTTTTGAGACCTGCCCTATCATTGTTTGTGGCGTTCTCTATATACATACCCGGCATCATCTGGTTCCGCTGCAATTGTTTTATACGGTGCATATTGTTGCACGTACACTACTACTGTTTATAGTATATTTGTCCCCTGAGGAACCCCCATAATTATCCTCCAATAATAAAGGGGGGGGAAACGCGTCGGGATGCGCCATAGCTAGCCTTCTCCCAGTTAGGCCTCATGCACACGACCGTTGTTGTGTTCCATGTCCGTTGCGCAATTTTTTTCGTGATTTTCTGCGGACCCATTGATTTTCAATGGGTCCGTGGAAAACTCGGCTAATGTACCGTTTGCCACCCGCGTCCGTGATCCGTGGTTTCAGTCCGTCCAAAAAATATAACCTGTCCTATTATTTTCGCGGAAAACGGTTTGTGGACCCATTCAAGTCAATGGGTCCGCTAAAGAATGCGGAGGCACATCCGATTGTCATCCGCGTCCGTTTTATTTCTATCATTTGCCATGGCAAAACTGTCTGCCAGAACTTGTGCCAATAAAATTTAAAAATATCA
Organism: Bufo bufo; assembly: GCF_905171765.1. Taxonomy (NCBI): domain Eukaryota; kingdom Metazoa; phylum Chordata; class Amphibia; order Anura; family Bufonidae; genus Bufo; species Bufo bufo. The sequence goes on along the minus strand of NC_053396.1, from coordinate 13,307,773 downwards.
GATACAGGAAGTTTAAGGTCACAGGTTAGTGTGGTGTGGCAGTGAGTGTCTGGCTATTATAATTAGTGCCAACTAAGATGCCCCGCTGGAATGTGGAGAGACTTATTTGTTGCAGGAGAGGCCCGAACTATGGGACACCCGGTCAAATAATTATCAGGACCGAGTTCGCAAGGAGTCGGCTTGGGAGCAAGTGGCCCGTAGCATGAGGCGGGCAGAATGGTCTAAAGCAGATGGCCGTGCAGCTTTAGGTAAGTGCCAGCAATGTCGTTGTACTGTCCTTGCCCAGTCTGGCCCTAAAATGATGTAGCTATAAATTCCATGTGGTCAGAAGAATGTATATTTAGTGGTCCAGCTTCATTTGGCATAAAACCTGTACATGGTTTTGGGAACAGTCGTGCACTAAATACCATACCCCATCTTTTTTTTCAATAAATGGCTGAGCCTCCAGCAAACAGTACTCGTGTCTCAAGCCTGTATGTGCACTTGTTATTTTGTCACACGTGTCCTCTTTGTAATTGAGCATCCTATAGTTGTCTCCATGTCATATTCTTTTAGTCCAAATGGCTCGCACGACTAATCTCCTCCTTCCTAAACTTATTGTACATTAGTATCCCCACACCTGCAGTACTGTACCATGTGCTGTATAATCCGGCCTATTCATACATTTATCTGAGTTGTCAACTTGATTTTGCTTTTACTTTTCCCTTTGCTATTTCTACTGATATATTTTTTATGTTTTGACTGACATTTGTTTACATTAAATGCAATATTTCATTTCTTTATACAGACGAAAACAAGGTGGAACAGCTGCCGGGACCAATTCCGCCGGGAGCTGAATAGTCAAGGCCGGAGTGGGGAAGGCAGCTCCAAAAAGAGGCCATATCTGTACGCTGCTCAGTGCAGTTTTTGCGTCCGGTGATGGATTTGAGGCCGTAAGTATTTTTGTTGTGCTAAAAACCTGGTAATTATTAGTTCCTAATTTTGGTTTAGCCATAGTGGTCTAGAATGTAAGGGGTTGTGTGGCGTTGGACAATTTGTTGACCTATCCTTTGTGTCGGTGAACCAATTCATTTTTGTGGGGGTAGTAACACCGGCCAACACCGATGATGATCTGTATGATGAGACGACATGCCGCCTCCTGTATCTTTATATCTTTTATTAGGAAATGATGTTCTTTTTGGTTTACATTACATATGGATGGTAGGAAGTTCAAAGCAGTCCAGATACAGAAGAGACGGACAGAATATCAGCACTGCTTTTGGTCCTTGAATGTGTATACCTCGTTTTGTGCTTGACTGATCCAAACGCCAATCAATTTTTTGAAAATATTTTTCATATTTGGCGTTGTGAGCTAATTAACCTGAAAAATGTAATTTATTTTTATTTTCAAAATTCACTTTGATGAGAAATTTCTAAATTATGATAAAATCTGTGATGTATGCATGCTCAATGTATATGTAGTTCACACACAGTTGTTTTTATTTAGAAAACATTAACTACTTTTAAGGGCTCTTTCACACTTGCGTTCTTGTCTTCCGGCATAGAGTTCCGTCGTCGGGGCTCTATGCCGGAAGAATCCTGATCAGGATTATCCTAATGCATTCTGAATGGAGAGAAATCCGTTCAGGGATGCATCAGGATGTCTTCAGTTCCGGAACGGAGACGTTTTTTGGCCGGAGAAAATACCGCAGCATGCTGCGCTTTTTGCTCCGGCCAAAAATCCGGAACACTTGCCGCAAGGCCGGATCCGAATTAATTGCCCATTGAAAGGCATTGATCCGGATCCTGGCCCTTAAGCTAAACGTCGTTTCGGCGCATTAGCCGGAGCCGACATTTAGCTTTTTCAGAGTGGTTACCATGGCTGCCGGGGACGCAAAAGTCCTGGGCAGCCATGGTAAGTGTAGTCGGGGAGCGGGGGAGCAGTGTACTTACCGTCCGTGCGGCTCCCCGGGCGCTCCATAGTGACGTCAGGGCGCCCCAAGCGCATGGATCACGTGATCGCAATGGATCACGTCATCCATGCGCATGGGGCGCTCTGACGTCATTCTGGGAGCGCCCCGGTAGCCGCACGGACGGTAGAGTATACCGCTCCCCCGCTCCCCGCTCCTACTATGGCAACCAGGACTTTAATAGCGTCCTGGGTGCCATAGTAACACTGAACGCATTTGGAAGACGGTTCCGTCTTCAAATGCTTTCAGTACACTTGCGTTTTTCCCGGATCCGGCGTTGTAATTCCGGCAAGTGGAGTACACGCCGGATCCGGACAACGCAAGTGTGAAAGAGGCCTAAAATGTAGTAGGCAAATGATGTAATATATGTTTTCATGTCATTTTCCTATACAGTACTGTGGACAGTCTTGATGAGCATGAAGACTCCGAGGCGGCATTAAGTGATACACCGGCAGTTTTTTCACCGGCAGCTTGTCCTGCCCCAACGCCCCTGAGGAGCCGGACCAGGCTGAGGCCACCCGATCTCCGCGGAGCCCTTCACCAGTCCAGCAGGCCGCAGCCCAGGCGTCGCCGCAATGTCCCTCAATTCTTCCTCTGGGCACCGACTCGGGAGATTATAGATGCCCAAGTCATAGATTTCCTTGCCCAGTGGAGGAGTGATGGCATTGATGGAGTCAATGCTGAGGGGCCTTTCAACCTTTATTGAAGCAAGAGCCCATTGAAATGCATCATGAATGTGTGGCTTCAATGGCCCTTGTTATTAAAATGTACGCCTCCCCTTACCAGGGAGACATACACTCCTATATTAATGATCTGCGCAAGCAGATCTTGAATATCCCCCCGCAGCAACATGGATGCAGCTATCACCAGCCTCAACACCCACCTCAAGGGTCATCTTTCCCCCCCCAACCAACTTACCAACGGTCCCAAGACCTGATAGCACCTACTTTCACACAAAGTATTGCAACTCGGGCCACTGATCCTGTCCATGTACGGCCACAATCATCTTATGGGCATGGCTCGTTTACACGAGACCTTTTTGATCTGTAATGTCATATGTTCTTGAAATGTTTTTTTGTTTTGATTATTGTTGTTTGTGTATCCTTTATTTCATGACATGTTTCTAAAAGAAAATTTCGATCTGAAAATTGAAATTGGCTTGTGGGAATTTTATTAAAAAAACTTACTTTTACAGTTCTTCAAGACATTTCATAAACACATATAGACGCACACCAGTTCACAATGTACATACATTTTTATTTTGAGGAACATAATCTGTATTTTGAAACAATATACTGGGCACTCGCACTAAACGTGGAAACATACGACAATATAGTAGTTTAAACAGTTTATTAATAAGCTTGATGTGAATAATATAAAATAAAATAAAATAATACGCAATATACTACACTGGGCTTATTTAAAAGTCAAAAAATGGATACATTAGGTATAAAAACCGTGAAGTAACGTTAGACTAAAATTGATACAATAAATACAAGGAATTAATAGTGCAGTTGAAATAAAAGATAGCAGCGATGATGTTTCATAAGTAATGTCTCATTCCAATTTGGGAATAGATAGTAGGTTGGGAAAGGTCTCCGATTATTTCAAAGGACAAAGAAGCAGTACTCTGTTGTAGTGAGTGTTTGGTTGCGGCGTCCCGCTTTTACTCACTGTTCAGTAGTTACTGATGTTAATGTCACTGCTGGGGTTCCGGTTCTCTGTGTCTCCGACTGCTCGCCTTCTGGTTATCTCTGCCTCCGGTCTATGTGGCTCTAGGCACCGCTCCGTGCGTTTTCAAGAGCCGATGTCCTCCAAGCCTCTATTTGCCTGCTTCCACACTGGTATGACTCTGCGGAAAAAAGAGCTTGCGGTGGAGTGTGGAAGCAGGCAAATAGAGGCTTGGAGGACATCGGCTCTTGAAAACGCACGGAGCGGTGCCTAGAGCCACATAGACCGGAGGCAGAGATAACCAGAAGGCGAGCAGTCGGAGACACAGAGAACCGGAACCCCAGCAGTGACATTAACATCAGTAACTACTGAACAGTGAGTAAAAGCGGGACGCCGCAACCAAACACTCACTACAACAGAGTACTGCTTTCTTTGTCCTTTGAAATAATCGGAGACCTTTCCCAACCTACTATCTATTCCCAAATTGGAATGAGACATTACTTATGAAACATCATCGCTGCTATCTTTTATTTCAACTGCACTATTAATTCCTTGTATTTATTGTATCAATTTTAGTCTAACGTTACTTCACGGTTTTTATACCTAATGTATCCATTTTTTGACTTTTAAATAAGCCCAGTGTAGTATATTGCGTATTATTTTATTTTATTTTATATTATTCACATCAAGCTTATTAATAAACTGTTTAAACTACTATATTGTCGTATGTTTCCACGTTTAGTGCGAGTGCCCAGTATATTGTTTCATATTGTTCATTTGTTAAAGGAAGGGCGAATCCTTTATTACTGAGAGCACCTCCCTCTGTGGTTTCACTCACTCCTGTGCGTCTCATATTAGCTACTCATAATCTGTATTTTGCTATAATGTGAACATGAGGTATTAGAAGATTTTTTTGGCCCATTACACTAAATACTAATGATGTTAATGTCGGTGAGATTTTGTGGAAAACATCATTAGTATTGATATTTACTTTTAACTATGTGATGGCCAAAAAAACCTCAGCCCGCAAGCCCACGTCAAGGGTCCTCATTCTCTTGCGAGTCCCTACACTCAACTACCACAATAAATTAACATAATCTACCTACAAAATAATAAACAACTAAAGAGCCCAGAAGATTTCAAAAACTGCCACGAATAGCGTCCCTCTGCCATGGCAAGGACTCCTCTGGGCTGTAAAAGTAGTCTGCATAGAGTTCCCGAACTGCAATGCCTGCAGTCCCAGGTCGTCTATGCAGGGTCCTTTCCAAACCCAAACCTGATGACGTAGGAAAATCTTCCATGTCAACAGAAGAGAAAGCCTCATTAATCCTGGTGAAGTTGTGTAGAACAACACAAGCTTGAATCACTAGGGTAGCATTCTCCGGATCCATTTGTATGGATGACAAAAACACCCTCCCCTTGCTAGAGAGTATCCCAAAAGCGCACTTAACATACCGACGGGTACGAGTCAACCGGTAGTTCAAAATACGCCTCCTGACATCCAAACCACGCTTTGGAAAGGGCCGCCTAACATGGGGAGTCAATGCAAACCCTTCATCCGCCACGATGACAAATGGAGCCGGCGGACCTGCATATCCGGGCAGTCTTCTGGACTCGGGCAGGGCAAGCTGGTTGGCACGAAGCCGCTCACCCATTCTAGAAGCACTAAAGATGCGAGCATCCGCAGTGCTTCCATAGGCCCCGATATCAACCATTATAAACCGGTGGTTACTGTCAGCAACAGCCATCAGCACTACCGAAAAATATTGTTTATAATTGAAGAATCGGGACCCTGAGTGAGGAGGCTTCTTCACACGGATGTGCTTGCCATCCATTGCCCCGATGCAGTTTGGAAACTGCGCAAAAATATTGAAGCCCTCAGCGATCCGAACCCAATCATCGGCCTTGGGCTGTGGCATCACCGTCTCTTGGAGTTGCTGCCAGATGACATGGCAAGTGTGACGTACAATCCGAGAGATCGTCGAGGTTCCTAAAAGAAACTCAAAATGCAGGGATGCAAGGAATCTGTAGGAAAAAAAAAAAATATATATATATATATATATATCAGTAAGCAGCAAATCAAAGGGAACATCAGATACATGATTCGCCTATAATGTTGTATACAAGACATGTTTTTAAACAATCTATGTCCATTGTCGACTAAACAAAAAAAAAAATTTGATTTTGTGTGTATGAACCAAACACTACCAGCGATTGGGGTGTGGGCAGTACTACCACAACTAAGTTACAACAACTGTGTTTAGACCCTTTACATGCAGAAGGTTATGGGCGACTTAAGAATGATGTGAACATTATGCATGATGATGACGTTAGCTGAACACAAATTGGAAACCTGCTAAAAAGAATCGACGACCTTTAATATTGCCATATTATGTGTCAGGGATTGAAGTAAAAAAAAAAAGGACATAACAATGTTCGCAAAACATTATGGGCAAAGAAAGGTAACTTCAGCAAACAGTAGCACATGTCTAACAGCAGCCATTTCCAGAAACATGTTCCTCCTGACAGAAGCCGTGCACATTACTGTTGAAACTAGAAACGTAAAATATTGCTTACCTCAACGTGACGATGAGCCTTTCCTCAGGAGAAATGCTGCGCCTCATATTGGTGTCCATGAAGGTAAGGACAGTACGTAGAGACGACAGCAAGCAATCAAATGTAGTCACTGACATCCGACAGAAGGAAAAAAAACTTCTCAGGATGCAGGCGCAGATCTTGGTAGAGGGTATGAAAGTGTCCTTTCCGGTAGCATTGTGAAACAATCGGATGGACCCAAAATCGCTGCCTTCTACTAGGTTCCTCGTCCAACAAAAGAGTGCGCTATCCCCATCGCCGAGAAATAAGCCTATGCAGTACGACCTCTTCCTCGGAGTCATCCGCCATGGTGAAACAGCAAAGACAAGCAACCAAAAGAACCTCTGTACCCTGTAAAGACTACAGAAAATGGCCACCAAACCAAACTCAGGTGACCTGCATATATACCAGTATCCTGGGTGGAGATATTAAAATTAAAATTTTTTCACCCTTCCTTGTTTTCTGACGGTCCGCAAAAAAAAACGGAAGACACACGGAAACACAACGGAAGCAAAAACGGACACGGATCACGGAACAACGGAACCCCATTTTGCGGACCGATAAAAACAACTGTCGTGTGCATGAGGCCTTGGGTTAAGGACAGATTAAGGACAGTATAGTCCTAGGTACGAGAACAGGGAACACCTACCATCAAGGTGTGTCCCTGGGTGGAGAAGTGTAAGGGATCAGTTAAGGGATAGCTCTCATTCCCCGTATTTGACTGATTGTGCCTTGGCACCTCACTTCCTCAGCCCTTTTGTAGTTGATAGCTCGTCATTTTTGTCAAAGGATCCATAGGATCCATGGGTGTCATTATTTTATTTATATATAATTAAAAGTTATGTTTTAGGATACTTGCTTTCAGTGATAGTTGTTCTTTCTTGCAAGTCCTCTCATGAATATTAACTACTTAAGGACCACAGGTTTATACCCCCCTAAAGACCAGGCCCTTTTTTACAAATCGGCACTACACTACTTTCACCGTTTATTGCTCGGTCATGCAACTTACCACCCAAATGAATTTTACCTCCTTTTCTTCTCACTAATAGAGCTTTCATTTGGTGGTATTTCATTGCTGCTGACATTTTTACTTTTTTTGTTATTAATCGAAATTTAACGATTTTTTTGCAAAAAAATGACATTTTTCACTTTCAGTTGTAAAATTTTGCAAAAAAAACGAGATCCATATAGAAATTTTGCTCTAAATTTTATAGTTCTACATGTCTTTGATAAAAAAAAAATGTTTGGGTAAAAAAAAAATGGTTTGGGTAAAAGTTATAGCGTTTACAAACTATGGTACAAAAATGTGAATTTCCGCTTTTTGAAGCAGCTCTGACTTTCTGAGCATCTGTCATGTTTCCTGAGGTTCTACAATGGCCAGACAGTACAAACACCCCACAAATGACCCCATTTCGGAAAGTACACACCCTAAGGTATTCGCTGATGGGCATAGTGAGTTCATAGAACTTTTTATTTTTTGTCACAAGTTAGCGGAAAATGATGATTTTTTTTTTTTTTTTTTTTTCTTACAAAGTCTCATATTCCCCTAACTTGTGACAAAAAATAAAAACTTCTATGAACTCACTATGCCCATCACGAAATACCTTGGGGTCTCTTCTTTCCAAAATGGGGCCACTTGTGGGGTAGTTATACTGCCCTGGCATTCTAGGGGCCCGAATGTGTGGTAAGGAGTTTGAAATCAAATTCTGTAAAAAATGACCTGTGAAATCCGAAAGGTGCTCTTTGGAATATGGGCCCCTTTGCCCACCTAGGCTGCAAAAAAGTGTCACACATCTGGTATCTCTGTATTCAGGAGAAGTTGAGGAATGTGTTTTGGGGTGTCATTTTACATATACCCATGCTGGGTGAGATAAATATCTTGGTCAAATGCCAACTTTGTATAAAAAAATGGGAAAAGTTGTCTTTTGCCAAGATATTTCTCTCACCCAGCATGGGTATATGTATAATGACACCCCAAAACACTTTCCCCACCTTCTCCTGAGTACGGCAATACCAGATGTGTGACACTTTTTTGCAGCCTAGGTGGGCAAAGGGGCCCATATTCCAAAGAGCACCTTTCGGATTTCACAGGTCATTTTTTACAGAATTTGATTTCAAACTCCTTACCACACATTCGGGCCCCTAGAATGCCAGGGCAGTATAACTACCCACAAGTGACCCCATTTTGGAAAGAAGACACCCCAAGGTATTCCGTGAGGGGCATGGCAAGTTCCTAGAATTTTTTATTTTTTGTCACAAGTTAGTGGAAAATGATGATTTTTTTTTTCATTTTTTTTTCATACAAAGTCTCATATTCCACTAACTTGTGACAAAAAATAAAAACTTCCATGAACTCACTATGCCCATCAGCGAATACCTTGGGGTCTCTTCTTTCCAAAATGGGGTCACTTGTGGGGTAGTTATACTGCCCTGGCATTCTAGGGGCCCGAATGTGTGGTAAGGAGTTTGAAATCAAATTCTGTAAAAAATGACCTGTTAAATCCGAAAGGTGCTCTTTGGAATATGGGCCCCTTTGCCCACCTAGGCTGCAAAAAAGTGTCACACATCTGGTATCTCTGTATTCAGGAGAAGTTGAGGAATGTGTTTTGGGGTGTCATTTTACATATACCCATGCTGGGTGAGATAAATATCTTGGTCAAATGCCAACTTTGTATAAAAAAATGGGAAAAGTTGTCTTTTGCCAAGATATTTCTCTCACCCAGCAGGGGTATATGTAAAATGACACCCCAAAACACATTCCCCACCTTCTCCTGAGTACGGGGATACCAGATGTGTGACACTTTTTTGCAGCCTAGGTGGGCAAAGGGGGCCCATATTCCAAAGAGCACCTTTCGGATTTCACAGGTCATTTTTTACAGAATTTGATTTCAAACTCCTTACCACACATTTGGGCCCCTAGAATGCCAGGGCAGTATAACTACCCCACAAGTGACCCCATTTTGGAAAGAAGAGACCCCAAGGTATTCGCTGATGGGCATAGTGAGTTCATGGAAGTTTTTATTTTTTGTCACAAGTTAGTGGAATATGAGACTTTGTATGAAAAAAAATCAAAAAAAAAAATCAGCATTTTCCACTAACTTGTGACAAAAAATAAAAAATTCTAGGAACTCGCCATGCCCCTCACGGAATACCTTGGGGTGTCTTCTTTCCAAAATGGGGTCACTTGTGGGGTAGTTATACTGCCCTGGCATTTTCCAGGGGCCCTAATGTGTGGTAAGTAGGTAAATGACCTGTGAAATCCTAAAGGTGCTCTTTGGAATATGGGCCCCTTTGCCCACCTAGGCTGCAAAAAAGTGTCACACATGTGGTATCGCCGTATTCTGGAGAAGTTGGGGAATGTGTTTTGGGGTGTCATTTTACATATACCCTTGCTGGGTGAGAGAAATATCTTGGCAAAAGACAACTTTTCCCATTTTTTTATACAAAGTTGGCATTTGACCAAGATATTTCTCTCACCCAGCATGGGTATATGTAAAATGACACCCCAAAACACATTCCCCAACTTCTCCTGAGTACGGCGATACCAGATGTGTGACACTTTTTTGCAGCCTAGATGCGCAAAGGTGCCCAAATTCCTTTTAGGAGGGCATTTTTAGACATTTGGATACCAGACTTCTTCTCACGCTTTGGGGCCCCTAGAATGCCAGGGCAGTATAAATACCCCACATGTGACCCCATTTTGGAAAGAAGACACCCCAAGGTATTCAATGAGGGGCATGGCGAGTTCATAGAAATTTTTTTTTTTTGGCACAAGTTAGCGGAAATTGATATTTTTAATTTTTTTCTCACAAAGTCTCCCGTTCCGCTAACTTGGGACAAAAATTTCAATCTTTCATGGACTCAATATGCCCCTCACGGAATACCTGGGGGTGTCTTCTTTCCGAAATGGGGTCACATGTGGGGTATTTATACTGCCCTGGCATTCTAGGGGCCCTAAAGCGTGAGAAGAAGTCTGGAATATAAATGTCTAAAAAATTTTACGCATTTGGATTCCGTGAGGGGTAGGGTGAGTTCATGTGAGATTTTATTTTTTGACACAAGTTAGTGGAATATGAGACTTTGTAAGAAAAAAAATAATAATTCCGCTAACTTGGGCCAAAAAAATGTCTGAATGGAGTCTTACAGGGGGGTGATCAATGACAGGGGGGGTGATCAATGACAGGGGGGGTGATCAATGACAGGGGGGTGATCAATGACAGGGGGGTGATCAATGACAGGGGGGTGATCAGGGAGTCTATATGGGGTGATCACCACAGTCATTGATCATGCCCCTGTAAGGCTTCATTCAGACGTCCGGATGCGTTTTGCGGATCCGATCCATCTATCAGTGGATCCGTAAAAATCATGCGGACGTCTGAATGGAGCTTTACAGGGGGGTAATCAATGACAGGGGGGTAATCAATGACAGGGGGGTGATCTGGGAGTCTATATGGGGTGATCACCACAGTCATTGATCACGCCCCTGTAAGGCTTCATTCAGACGTCCGGATGCGTTTTGCGGATCCGATCCATCTATTAGTGGATCCGTAAAAATCATGCGGACGTCTGAATGGAGCTTTACAGGGGGGTAATCAATGACAGGGGGGTAATCAATGACAGGGGGGTGATCAGGGAGTCTATATGGGGTGATCACCACAGTCATTGATCACGCCCCTGTAAGGCTTCATTCAGACGTCCGGATGCGTTTTGCGGATCCGATCCATCTATCAGTGCATCCGTAAAAATCATGCGGACATCTGAATGGAGCTTTACAGGGGGGTGATCAGGGAGTCTATATGGGGTGATCACCACAGTCATTGATCATGCCCCTGTAAGGCTTCATTCAGACGTCCGGATGCGTTTTGCGGATCCGATCCATCTATCAGTGCATCCGTAAAAATCATGCGGACGTCTGAATGGAGCTTTACAGGGGGGTAATCAATGACAGGGGGGTGATCAGGGAGTCTATATGGGGTGATCACCACAGTCATTGATCACGCCCCTGTAAGGCTTCATTCAGACGTCCGGATGCGTTTTGCGGATCCGATCCATCTATCAGTGCATCCGTAAAAATCATGCGGACATCTGAATGGAGCTTTACAGGGGGGTGATCAGGGAGTCTATATGGGGTGATCACCACAGTCATTGATCATGCCCCTGTAAGGCTTCATTCAGACGTCCGGATGCGTTTTGCGGATCCGATCCATCTATCAGTGGATCCGTAAAAATCATGCGGACGTCTGAATGGAGCTTTACAGGGGGGTAATCAATGACAGGGGGGGTAATCAATGACAGGGGGGTGATCAGGGAGTCTATATGGGGTGATCACCACAGTCATTGATCATGCCCCTGTAAGGCTTCATTCAGACGTCCGGATGCGTTTTGCGGATCCGATCCATCTATCAGTGGATCCGTAAAAATCATGCGGACGTCTGAATGGAGCTTTACAGGGGGGTGATCAATGACAGGGGGGTAATCAATGACAGGGGGGTGATCAGGGAGTCTATATGGGGTGATCAGGGGCTAATAAGGGGTTAATAAGTGACGGGGGGGGGTGTAGTGTAGTGTAGTGGTGCTTGGTGCTACTTTACTGAGCTACCTGTGTCCTCTGGTGGTCGATCCAAACAAAGGGGACCACCAGAGGACCAGGTAGCAGGTATATTAGACGCTGTTATCAAAACAGCGTCTAATATACCTGTTAGGGGTTAAAAAAAAAACATCTCCAGCCTGCCAGCGAACGATCGCCGCTGGCAGGCTGGAGATCAACTCTCTTACCTTCCGTTCCTGTGAGCGCGCGCGCCTGTGTGCGCGCGTTCACAGGAAATCTCGGCTCACGCGAGATGACGCCTATTGGCGTTAGCGTAGCCTGGGGGAGCCGCCGCAATGACTCCTTTCGGCGTTACAGTTGCGGGAAGTGGTTAATCAGAGACTTTGTTTTCGAGCATTTCCTCCCATTTAGGCCACTTTATTTCAGTTATTTTTCTTGATATGTTTAGGATGTGCCATTGCGCACTGCTGGGGTAGCATTCTGTTGCACCTGGTAGCCTGGAGGTATGTGGGTGCTTGGCTGTAAGTTGTATCTTAGGGCTCTTTCACACTTGCGTTGTTCTTTTCCGGCATAGAGTTCCGTCGTCGGGGCTCTATGCCGGAAGAATCCTGATCAGGATTATCCCCATGCATTCTGAATGGAGAGAAATCCGTTCAGGATGCATCAGGATGTCTTCAGTTCCGGAACGGAACGTTTTTTGGCCGGAGAAAATACCGCAGCATGCTGCGCTTTTTGCTCCGGTCAAAAACCCTGAACACTTGCCGCAAGGCCGGATCCGGAATTAATGCCCATTGAAAGGCATTAATCCGCATCCGACCTTAAGCTAAACGTCGTTTCGGCGCATTACCGGATCTGACGTTTAGCTTTTTCTAAATGGTTACCATGGCTCCCAGGACACTAAAGTCCTGTTTGCCATGGTAAAGTGTAGTGGGGAGCGGGGGAGCAGTATACTTACCGTCCGTGCGGCTCCCGGGGCGCTTCAGAGTGACCTCAGGGCGCCCCACGCGCATGGGTGACGTGATCACATGGATCACGTCATCCATGCGCATGGGGCGCCCTGACGTCATTCTGGAGCGCCCCGGGAGCTGCACGGACTGTAAGTATACTGCTCCCCCGCTCCCCACTACTACTATGGCAGCCAGGACGCTATTAAAGTCCTGGCTGCCATAGTAACACTGAACGCATTTTGAAGACGGATCCGTCTTCAAATGCTTTCAGTTCACTTGCGTTGTTACGGATCCGGCGGGCACCTCCGGCAAATGGAGTGCACGACGGATCCGGACAACGCAAGTGTGAAAGAGCCCTTAGCACCTCTCAGACCGTGTTCACACACCGTAGGGTAGTCTAGTGGTAGGAACCCATGCCACGCTGAGATACCTTGACGGTGGTGCAAAAGGGCTCCGATGTGTTCCTGACAGGAATACATTGGCTAAAGTCTCAGTTCTTAACATCTACTTGAGGGATTGGCCAGTGTTATCAGTTGCATATCATTGTGGTGCACCTTTCGCAGTGATTTACAGTACAGACCAAAAGTTTGGACACACCTTCTCATTCAAAGAGTTTTCTTTATTTTCATGCCTATGAAAATTGTAGATTCACACTGAAGGCATCAAAACTATGAATTAACACATGTGGAATTATATACATAACAAACAAGTGTGAAACAACTGAAAATATGTCATATTCTAGGTTCTTCAAAGTAGCCACCTTTTGCTTTGATTACTGCTTTGCACACTCTTGGCATTCTCTTGATGAGCTTCAAGAGGTAGTCCCCTGAAATGGTTTTCACTTCACAGGTGTGCCCTGTCAGGTTTAATAAGTGGGATTTCTTGCCTTATAAATGGGGTTGGGACCATCAGTGGCATTGAGGAGAAGTCAGGTGGATACACAGCTGATAGTCCTACTGAATAGACTGTTAGAATTTGTATTATGGCAAGAAAAAAGTAAAGAAAAACGAGTAGCCATCATTACTTTAAGAAATGAAGGTCAGTCAGTCAGCCGAAAAATTGGGAAAACTTTGAAAGTAAGGGCTATTTGACCATGAAGGAGAGTGATGGGTTGCTGCGCCAGATGACCTGGCCTCCACAGTCACCGGACCTGAACCCAATCGAGATGGTTTGGGGTGAGCTGGACCGCAGAGTGAAGGCAAAAGGGCCAACAAGAGCTAAGCATCTCTGGGAACTCCTTCAAGACTGTTGGAAGACCATTTCAGGGGACTACCTCTTGAAGCTCATCAAGAGAATGCCAAGAGTGTGCAAAGCAGTAATCAAAGCAAAAGGTGGCTACTTTGAAGAACCTAGAATATGACATATTTTCAGTTGTTTCACACTTGTTTGTTATGTATATAATTCCACATGTGTTAATTCATAGTTTTGATGCCTTCATAGTCATGAAAATAAAGAAAACTCTTTGAATGAGAAGGTGTGTCCAAACTTTTGGTCTGTACTGTATGTATTTTTATATTTGCATCCACACATTATCCCATCTTGTGTAGGATGCCATTGTGGTGCATGTCGTCCGCTGCCGACATCCTCCATTGTAAGCATTTCTGCTGGGGATTGCCGTTTGCAACGGATCACATGCGGAGGAATTGCTCCCCCAGTTATAAACACGCCACAGTGTTTGGGTTTTTGAGCATTTCCTCCCATTTAGGCCACTTTATTTCAGTTATTATCACTAGTGCAATAAGTATGGCACTCATTTTACAGCGGCAGATTAGTATATAAACCCGTACTGTCAATATGGGAAAGGAATAGTATTCAGCCCTCCATCCACAGTTGGGTTAATGCCCCTTTATCCTTCCAAACTGGAAGGAATTTCAGATAAAAACATCAAGTAGTGTAGACAAAAATATAACTATTTTTCTTAAAAACAGACTCTTGTGAGACGGAAGAATTAGGACATATGGATGGAATATTAGCGGCGGATCCAGCCCCCAGGTTAATTATTCTAGTAGTCTTTCGTTTCACTGCCAGTCTCGTTCAGTATGGTTGTCCTCACAAGGGCTTCAGTAACAGCGTATGGGTCACAGTTGGCAGCTGGCCGATGATCTTCGAAGTAACCAAATCCTTCCTGTCCAACCTGGCGGGGAATTCTAATACTGACGCCGCAGTTCGCCACACCAGCTGACAACTTGTGGATGCTGGAGCTTTCATGCTGACCGGTCAGACATCGAGAGTTGTCCTTCACTCCACGTGGGTCGTAGACGCAGATGTGGTAATCATGCCGGTTACCCAGTTTCTCAATGGCATCTTCTATGTGTCTAAAGACAAAGAATGGACATGGTCAGATTATATGGCAAGGGATGTCCAATCCATTAAATATCACACACTAGATCAAAAGGCCACATGTGAAATCGGAAGCTTTAGAAGCACCTGGTGGTGATGCCAGTACCATGGGGTGGTAGACTACATGGAGTGTTAAAGCTCCTAGGTTATTGGAAGACTATTGGCCACATTCAGTAGGAAATCAAGAAAATATAAAACATTTTAGAAGACTCACTTTAGGCCGCCCTCCTTCCTCATGTCTGCGGTGCTGTAGTTTGTATGACATCCAGCTCCATTCCAGTTTCCAGTTATGGGTTTGGGGTCAAGACTTGCCACCACACCAAAATCTTCACATACTGTATGGAGAATGAATCGAGCCATCCACAAATGGGTCACCCATGTCTATGCCTTCACAAGGGCCAACCTGGAACTCCTACTGTAATAAAGGAGACAAGGTCAATGCCAACTTCTGCAGTAGGATTCAATTCTTCAGAAACTCCTTCAACTAGAAGATGTTTGAGACCCAGTCTTGTTGTCAACTAGACGGTCTAGAGAGGGGAAAGACTGATGTTGCAGAACTTGAGTGATAACTTTGTGGACAATCCACATTCTATCAAGTTCCAAAGGTCATTCCAAAAGGATTTTGACTCCAGCATACAGACAGGCCTTGTAGTGACTCTCCACAATATCTCGGCCATATACCTTGTCAGCTCCAACACCACAGTAGTAAGGTCCTGAGGGAAAGTAACAGCAGAGGACATTCTGATTGACGCTTATTTTACACATCAAACTTTATATAAATAGAGGCCAATTGCAACATCTACAATTCCCTTTACTACTCGGATGACCAAATGTGTGGCCTGCAGCTAATGAGGAAGAGCCACAATGGTCCAATGGCAGAAGACCTGGTGACTAGATGGTAATGTGTTAAGAACCCAGCATGGCTCAAGAGATGGCTAATCTTTGCAAAAAACACTGAAGCCCCTTACCTTGTGGTCCAGGGAAGCCATTATCAGGCCATCCATATGGGTGTCCATTGATTCCGAGTAAGGTGTATTGCTGCTCCATGCCAAACCACGGGATGTGGTCAGATACCATGTCCATAATCTTCTTACATGTGTGACGCAGGTTGTTTTCTGCAGAATATGAGAAGTTTTTGACACAAGAGGAACCACTGCCAGAGCAAAGCTCCCTACTGTGTACACTGAAAATAAGGCAGGCAGGTATCAGTCTGCAGACTTTACCTGGACATAGCCAACACACCCCTCCAACAGAGATTACAGGGAGGAGTAATTTAAAGGGATAGACTTGTCAGAACACCTTACCTGCTAGTTTCTGGTTGTATTTTAGGACTTCACAAATGACCAGCTTGTTGGGGTCAAGGCAGAATGGGTCTCTGAACATCCTAACAGGGATGAGGTACATGTCACTGTTGGAACCTTCAGCTTGGTAAGTACTTGACCCGTCAAAATTCCTTTCTGGAACCTCTAAAATGGAAGAGCATCTTAAACAAAATGGTAGACTTACACATCTCTGGTAACCTTCAACTTAAAGGCATCTCCTACTAGCACTTATTCCCCTCCCCAATCTACAGGATAAAGGAATAAGCATCTGATCGCTGGAGTCTAACCTCTAGAACCTCCCCAGAAATTAAGAGTCTGTTTGAATGGAGGTGGTGGTGCACCTGGGCACTCTGCAATGCTTCATTTCTCCTGTGGTGGCGCTGCAGGAAAACCAAACACTTCCTGACAGGTTTTCATACAAATTGCAGCTGATCACTGATGGTCCAGGCAGAGGACACCCTGCAATCAGCTTATTTTAAGAAGACCTTCCCAACAAATTAGTGCTCAAATGACCCTTAATTCAAAGGGTTTGTAGAGAGTTAGAAAAGCATGGCTTCTCTCTTCCAAAAGCAGCACCACCCCTGTCCTATCGGTTGTGTGAAACACTGCAGCTCGTACCAGTCACTTCACTGAAGCTGCCGTGCCTCAAATGGCCTGTAGACACTTGTTTGGAAGAGACTAGCCAGGTTTTTCCCAATCTTGTACAAAACCAGGCATGTGCAGGAAATGTCCTATACAGGACTCCTATCGTAAATCACCATTTTAGAGCAGGTCATAACCAAGACAAAGTTGTTATTCCCCCAAAAACCCAATTAACCCCTTCCAGCAAAGCCAGTTTGGACCAAATGCCAGAGCCCCGTTTTTCAAATGTGATGTGTCACTTAATCTGGTAAATCTGGAACGCTTTTACTGGTCCAAGTAATTCTTAGGGCTCATGCACACAAACATATTTTTTTCAGTGTCTGTTCTGTTTTTTGTGACCACATCAATGGGGCCTCAATAAAATAAAATAAATGTAAAAAAAAAAAGGGAAAAGACTCCGTGTCCGCATGGCCATTCCGCCAAAAAAAATAGAACATGTCCTATTATTGTCCCCATTACAGACAAGGATAGGACTGTTCTATTAGGGGCCGGCTGTTCTGTTCCGCTAAATACGGTATGCACGCAGGCAGTATCTGTGTTTTGTGGACTGTCGTCTGCATGAGCCCTAAGACTGTTTTCTCGTGACACATTGTACTTCTTGTTAGTGGTGAATTTGAGCTGATGTTTTACCTTTATGCATAAAAAAAAATCCCAAATTTACCCAAAAAATAGAAAAATTGTCAATTTTCTAAATTTCAATTTCTCTGATTTTAAAGGGGTTGTCCGGGTTCAGAACTTCCTAGCAGCCCTACGGAGAGCCCGGTTAGTCACCGGAACTCCAGAAAATGCCTTTTCCCTGCATGATTCAGCGAAGGGCAAAGGAGAGCATCTTAGCATGAACTGCTCCGATGCTCAAGTCAGGGGGGCTGCCTGGGTGAAAATGGGGGTATGTCCAGGTTCAGTTCTGAACCCGGACAACCCCTTTAAGACAAATAGTGATTCTTCTCAAAATAGTTATTAATTAACATTCCCCATATGTCTAATTTATGTTGGCTTCATTTAGGCTACTTTCACACTAGCGTTGTTTTAATCCGGCGTTCAATTCCGACACCGAAACTGCCCGCCGGATCCGGAAAAACGTGTGAAAACGGATTACATTTGAATCCTGATCAGGATTTTGATCACAATGAAAAAATGCATTGGAAAAAACGGATCCGCCATTTATGGACTTTAACTTTTTTTTCACATTTTTCGGGTTTAACATGCAAAAGCCTGATCCGTTTTGACTGAACACACAGTGCCAGATCCGGCGTTAATGCAAGTCAATGGGAAAAAGGCCTGATCCGTCGTTCAGTCAAAGTGTTCAGGCTTTTTGGCCGGAGGTAAAAATACTGCATGCTACGTTTTTCTGAAAAGCCTGATCAGTCAAAAAGACTGAACTGAAGACATCCTGATGCATCCTGAAGGACTGACTCTCCATTCAGAATGCATGGGGATAAAACTGATCAGTTCTTTTCCGGATTTGAGCCCCTAGGACGGAACTCAACGCCGGAAAAGAAAAACGCTAGTGTGAAAGTACCCTTAGTAATGTTCATTTATTTATTTTTTTTGAGATGTGTATTTTTATCTTTTTTGTTGACTGAGCTGTGTAGGGGCTTGTTTGTTGCGGGACCAGCCGTAGTTATTTTTTGTACCATTTTGTAGTACAAATGGCTTTTTGACTGTACACCCGATTGCGTTAAATTACGTGCAGTCTGGACGTAGTTACTTCCAAATGTGGGAAGGGGTTAAGAGTCCAGACTAAAGGAACTTTAATCCCAGAATGCACCATGAAACAAATACCAACATAAAGGTTAAGCTTCACTGGAATTTCTCCTTCAAACCCTGAGGCCAGATGTCTACCATAACTGAGGGCGGGGACCCTGCTGTACACAGGAGGGGGGGGGGGGGGTGTTATGGCATTCACAGCAGGACTGAGGGGGAGAGTGTTTTGTATCTTACCTTCAATAGATTTGGGTTCGTAGTCCAGGGTCTTTGTCTTGCAGCGGACACCTTCTCCAGTTCCATCAATCCAGATGTACAGTACAGACCAAAAGTTTGGACACACCTTCTCATTCAAAGAGTTTTCTTTATTTTCATGACTATGAAGGCATCAAAACTCTGAATTAACACATGTGGAATTATATACATAACAAACAAGTGAGAAACAACTAAAAATATGTACTATTCTAGGTTCTTCAAAATAGCCACCTTTTGCTTTGATTACTGCTTTGCACACTCTTGGCATTCTCTTAATGAGCTTCAAGAGGTAGACCCCTGAAATGGTTTTCACTTCACAGGTGTGCCCTGTCAGGTTTAATAAGTGGGATTTCTTGCCTTATAAATGGGGTTGGGACCATCAGTTGCGTTGAGGAGAAGTCAGGTGGATACACAGCTGATAGTCCTACTGAATAGACTGTTAGAATTTGTATTATGGCAAGAAAAAAGCAGCTAAGTAAAGAAAAACGAGTGGCCATCATTACTTTAAGAAATGAAGGTCAGTCAGTCAGCCGAAAAATTGGGAAAACTTTGAAAGTAAGGGCTATTTGACCATGAAGGAGAGTGATGGGGTGCTGTGCCAGATGACCTGGCCTCCACAGTCACCGGACCTGAACCCAATCGAGATGGTTTCGGGTGAGCTGGACCGCAGAGTGAAGGCAAAAGGGCCAACAAGTGCTAAGCATCTCTGGGAACTCCTCAGGGGACTACCTCTTGAAGCTCATCAAGAGAATGCCAAGAGTGTGCAAAGCAGTAATCAAAGCAAAAGGTGGCTACTTTGAAGAACCTAGAATATGACATATTTTCAGTTGTTTCACACTTGTTTGTTATGTATATAATTCCACATGTGTTAATTCATAGTTTTGATGCCTTCATAGTCATGAAAATAAAGAAAACTCTTTGAATGAGAAGGTGTGTCCAAACTTTTGGTCTGTACTGTACGTAACCATATCCCCCTGGGGCAGCCTCATGTAGTGCTCTAGCACCCCCTTGTTGAGTCTGGAACTGTGTGACACAGACATGATCTGCAACAGGAAAAAAAACGTTAGAGAAAGGGGGAAATGGCAGCTTCCTAACAACTCAAGTAAGATTCCTATCAGACAGTACAGGTGCCCGTACACATTACAGGAAGTCATAGCGTATATGGCGGTGTAGAAGTGTTAGATTTTAGTGTGCCTGCATGTTCTTTTTTTCCTACCACAGGGGGTCTGCCTTCTTGCCATTGATAACACATGCATGCTCAGCCAAGTGTGTGCATGACAGGGGAGCTGAGCAGAATAGTGGTCCAACGAGCATTTGGCTGACCGCTATTGAATGTATGGGCACTTTAAAGGGGTTGGCTGGTCTGGGACCCTGATGGCACATGTCTAGATAGACGTAGGAGCCGTAGCTCCCTGTAATGCAGAGCACACCACGAACATGTGGCATGCTCTCCATCACTATGGGAGTCCCAAAAATAGGCGAGCGAGTGTGGCCACGTATTTTTGGAAATCCCATATCTGTTCACTGCTATGGGACTGCTAGAAGTCATCTGAAGTCCCACAGCAGTGGATGGAGGTTGGCTGCACATGCGCAGCTTATCTCTGTTCACATTGGGGCTAACGTTTTGGAGATACGGGACCTAGTGATGTGCCACCATTGTGGGAATACCCCTTTAACCAATTTACACCTGCAATGTGGTGTGATGGAAACGTCATACAACGACCGGCTCAACCGGATTACAACAATAGGAAGGCCGACCAGACGATCCACATGGCAGAGTTGTGAACGTGGAGCCAGAACAGTCAGGAATGGATTCAGACTAGAGAAGCCGGATCGGTCCTTTATACTTCATGAGGATTCAAATACTGCATGTGGGAATATACCCTTAACGCAGTACCCCTTTCAAAATGGGAGGGGGGGCACATCACAGCCAACGAGCAGACCACCAGAGGGAGATAGATGTGTGATGTTTATGATGTCTAGGCTGCAATCCCCTCCCCCCTATTCAGTACATGCCCCATACCCCCAAAAAGGTTAGAATTTCTAAACCAGGTCATTGATGAAGCAGAATTTGGGGTAAACACCAGCTGGATGTGTACATGGGAGCAGATAGCCGCCCATCATCTGTCCCTAGGGCAGTGCAGTTTCTAGGTAAAATTTCTCTCAGGGCGAGTGTCAAAAAAACTCCCCCCCCCCCCTTCAAAACTGCTCGATGAAATAAGTGTCTCTCCATTGTAAAAAATGTGGAACCACATTGCACGGACGGTCACAGTGACGCACAGACTCAGGCTCTCACTCACAGCAGGCTTCTTTCTCAGCACTGCTCCGGGCGGGCGGTAACAGGCAGGCAGTGCGGGCGGCGGTCCTCACCTCACTCACTGTACGTCACGCAGTGCGTGAGGTACAGTGAGTGAGCGCCGCCGCCCGCACTGCCTGCCTGTGGGGGGACATTATTTTTAATAAGGATCACTATGGACATTATTTAGAATGGAGGCTGCTGTGGGTGTCATTATAACTGTATAATGTCTGATAGGCCTAGTCCTTAGTTATATTACCCTGCCCTGTATAATAATGTACCCTAATACCCCTTAGTTATATTACCCCAGCGGGGTAATATAACTAAGGGGTATCAGGGATGGGTACATTATTATACAGGGCAGGGTAATATAACTCAGGACTAGGCCTATCAGACATTATAGTTATAATGACACCCACAGCAGCCTCCATTCTAAATAATGTCCATAGTGATCCTTATTAAACTTAATGTCCCCCACAGTGACAGTGGCCCCCATTTTCATGTCTCCCACAGTGGCCCCCCCCCCCATTGTAATTAATGCCCCCCCCCATTGTAATTAATGCCCCCCCCCCATTGTAATTAATGCCCCCCCATTGTAATTAATGCCCCCCCCCCCAGACCATCACTCACCTCACAGCAGGCATCAGCACTGCTCAGGGGCTCAGGTCGGGCGGTAACAGGCAGGCAGTGCGGCGCTCACTCACTCACTGAACGTCACGCGCCTGCGCCGCCTAGTGGGAGGAGCAGGCGCGTGACGTCAGTAAGTGCCGCCCGCACTGTCTGAAGAGTGAGAGGACTAGTCGGCACTCGGGCGCAGGCAGGGGAGCACCCAGGAATTTTGTTTAGGGGGGGTCCGAAAGGCAAAAAAATGCGGCATGTGTAGTGCCGCTGTGCTAATTGAATTTTTCAAAGCCCCCTTTATATTTAAAAATGCAGGGAAAGGGTGTAGTGTGTTGCGCTGATTCTTTTACTTGGCGATTCTAAAAGCGAAGCGTGCCGCAAATTTTTTGGCCCCGCCCATTATTAAAAGCCCCTCCTACATATAATAGGCCACTCCCAACAAACACTGTACAGCTGACATTCTATAGTTGCGGCCTGTCTCTGCACATCATACGGAGAGTCGGGGGGGTCTGTCCTGGCTGCACTGCCTGCTTATATAACAAGCTACAGCCAGGAAGCTCCTCCGCTCTCCTCCCTCCCCTGATCCTGCTCAAGGCCTGTGGTTCCCCCCACCATCTGCCACCCGCCCGTGGCCTGCTGCCCCCCTTGACCGTCCTCACCCAGCTCTGAATCCTCCTTCTGCAAATGGCAGGGGGGGGGAGCCGGAGCATCTCCTCTCCTACATAGCGCCCCCTACCTCTTACATCCAGTGATGTCACCTTTGTTGTAGACGTTCTCTTTCCTAATCTTCTCCATTCAGACCAGACCGCCATGATCATTTTTCAGTCATCTCCCGTCTCTGCAGAGATTAACAAACAGACATTAGTTTCCCACATTTCCATCATCTTCACATCTTCTGAACACCCTTTCCTGCCACCCCCAATACTGTGCCCGCTGTGCCCCCAATACTACTACCACACAGATAGTGCCCCCCTCAACAATTATTGGCACACAGTGCTCTAAAAAAATAACTGCGCCCAGACACTAATAGTATAAAGATAATGTCCCCCAAAAATTATTGTGCTAAGCTGATACTGTGGCAGGGTGCCCCCCAAAATAACAGGGCTCCCCAAAATAGAAATAATTCTCTGCCAGAGCACACTTAGTAGTAATAACGCCCCTATAGTGCCCATACTAGTAATCATGTTCCTCATAGCCCCCCAGTATTAGCAAAGCTCCGCATAATACCTCCTAGTACTAATAATTCTCCCTACAATATGAAAGTACATGAAATACCCCCGCTTAGTGCCCGCTGTTGAGCTAATGTCCCCATAATGTATGCCAGTATAAAATACCCCTATATAGTGCCCCAGTAAATGCCCTCATAGTGCTCCTCTCCCCCTTCCCCATAGTGTCCCCCATAATATGCCAGTAAAAAATGCCCCTTCTAAGTGCCACCATATGCCCCAATAGTGCTCCACTCCCCCATAGTGCCGTTCTCCCCTATAGTGCCCCCCATAATGTGTAAAAAAAAAAAGCCCCTTTAGAGCCCCCATAGTGCTCCTCTCCCCCATGGTGCCCCCCAAATAATGCCCCTATAGTGCCACCAGATGCCCCCTAGTGCCGTTCTCCCCTATAGTGCCCCCCATAATGTGTAAAAAAAAGCCCCTTAGAGCCCCCATAGTGCTCCTCTCCACCATGGTCCCCCCCCCCCATAATGTGCCAGTAAGAAGTGCCACCTAAAAAAAAAAAGTACCACCAGATGCCCCATAGTGCCGTTCTCCCCTTTAGTGCCAGCTCCCCCCCTCCAAAAAAAACAAAACAACAAAAATAAAATAAAAAATACACTAATACTTACCTCCATCAGCAGCGATGCGATGCAGGCTCTTACGGCCTGTGTCCCTGCTGTGTGCTGCCCGGCTCAGGCGCGTGATGATGACGTCATCTCGCCTGAGCCGGCCTCTGATAGGAAGCGCTCATCTCCTAGTACTCCCACTGCCCCCCCGGCCGCCCCCCCACCACCACTGCCGCGGCCGCCGTAGCAATTACATCCAGGGCCGCGCCGCCTGTGGTGATCGGCGGTGCGGCCCTGAAAGATAAAAATAAAATAAAATTCGGTTGGTTGTTCTAGGGGGGGTCCAGACCCGCTGGACCCCCCCTGTAGGTGCGCCACTGGGCGCAGGTGAGGTCAGGCGAGATGTCAGAGGGAGGGAGCCAGGGCGCACGGCAGAGAAAGGACAAGAGGGCGCCCCTGCTGGCGCCCCCCTTCTGACAGCGCCCCGGGCGGACGCCCGTCCCGCCCGCCCCTAGAAACGGCCCTGCCCTAGGGATAGCAGGGGCCAGCCAAGTTTGAGCCAGATCCCCCCCCCCCCCCATAGGTAAGGGAGGAGGGGGATTAACCAGCGCTGCCCCACCAAGTGTCCAGCACAGACTTGTCTAGCAAAACAAGGGAGACTAAAGGGATTGCAGGAAACCCCCATCCCCCAGATACTTTGTATCATCACACAGCAGAGCGAGATGCAAAGTAACAAAGCAAAACACCACATGCAGCAGGGATACAGAGACCGCTCTACATGTAGCAGAGCCCAGCCAGTTATTATATAATGTTATGGAAAACTGGCAGAGCAAGATCACCATGAAGGGTACACTGTAACCTGTAAGCCCTGGAAGCGAGCCGTGTATAATGTGATGGAAAAATGAATCCAGCCAGCAAAGGAGGCAATATAGACAATCACAATACATTAGTAAGGGTCTTGTATTAAACTTCTCTACATGATAAACGCCATTTGCTGAAGTGAGACAACCTCTTTAGGTTATCCTTTTTCTATGTTTCCTACCTGCTCACCTGTCCTGTTTTTTGAACATGATCTGAAAATATGTTCATTTGGTTAAATTAGTTGAGGTAGAGGCATCGCCTTCAGAAGCACCATCTGAACTGCTGGCATCAGTAGACCTGTCTAGAAGATCTGTCTGAGCAATGTCCTCCCTTGTGTTTTTTCAAAATAGTTTTTGATTTTCAGGAAGTATGAGGAGTGCGCTGCCATCTCCCCCATTCAGACACAGAGTTAAGCTAGTAGTACACTGGCAGATTGCTGGCCAGATAACCGGTAACAAGCATCCGTATGAATGCTCGTTAGCGATGATTTGGCAGAGTAAGGCCTCTTGCACACGAACTTTGTGCTCCCGTGGACGTATTGCGGACCGCATAAGGCGGTTACGCAATACACGGGGCACCGTCCGTGTGCACTCCGCATCACGGATGCGGACCCATTCACTTGAATGGGTCTGCAAATCCGAAGATGAGGTGCGGAACGGAAGCACTACTGAGTGCTTCCGTGGAGTTCCGTTCTGTGCTTCCATTCTGTTGAAGCAGCTTTTAATATTTTAGGATACACTCTGGTGCTCCGAATCAAGGTACCCCCCAAGGGGTTAATATCCACACAAGGCTGAGAGACTAGAGGCTGACACAAAGCTGGTCAAAGACAGTCTCTTTCTTTATTACAATGAATACACCAACCAGCAAGAATAAACTGAGATTAAACGGGTATATCATCAAAAATAAATCCTTTATTGAATAAATGACATAAACGAGACATGAGACAACAGATAAAAAATGGCTACATCTGAGGAGGCATGTTAACACAAATGAGACATAGGGAGGGGGGGGGGCAATGTGCAAAAGGCAGTAGAAAAAAGGAGTGCAGTACCTCACTGATTTCTGTATGTATAACTGTAACCACAGATATAAAAATGCTAAAGTGCAAATGCTGAGTAGCAAAACACCATATCAAAAAGTGGTTGCAGATTACACTGCGGCATATGGATGTCTTAATGGTTCCAAATTATGGGACCATATGACAGCCAGCAGAAGGTTAAAGTGCAAG
Source organism: Bufo bufo (assembly GCF_905171765.1). Lineage (NCBI taxonomy): Eukaryota > Metazoa > Chordata > Amphibia > Anura > Bufonidae > Bufo > Bufo bufo. The sequence continues at coordinate 13,282,020 of NC_053396.1, read as the reverse complement.
TGCATAAGAAGTCACTATATCAATGGTCAAATTCCACAATTGTAGCTGTGGTGACAGCTTAAACCTCCAAATACATGCAAAACTGGCTCAGGTGCACAGTGAACATCCACCTGTGGATAACCCAAGAGGGTATAGCTGAGCACCTAGAGCCAATGAACACATCCCTCAAAGTCCACAACAATATAGCATCTACATACCCATAAATATAGAGATATACACCTCAGGAGAGCCACGTAACCCCGACACGCGTTTCGGCGGATGCCTTCCATATGGTCCCATAATTTGGAACCATTAAGACATCCATATGCCGCAGTGTAATCTGCAACCACTTTTTGATATGGTGTTTTGCTACTCAGCATTTGCACTTTAGCATTTTTATATCTGTGGTTACAGTTATACATACAGAAATCAGTGAGGTACTGCACTCCTTTTTTCTACTGCCTTTTGCACATTGCATACTCCAAACCCCCCCCCTCCCTATGTCTCATTTGTGTTAACATGCCTCCTCAGATGTAGCCATTTTTTATCTGTTGTCTCATGTCTCGTTTATGTCATTTATTCAATAAAGGATTTATTTTTGATGATATACCCGTTTAATCTCAGTTTATTCTTGTTGGTTGGTGTATTCATGTACACTGAGTGGGTTGTTAATTACTCTTTCCGGGTTTATTTAACATAGTATATTTAATTACTGTTTATGTGTATGTCTATGTTCTGTGTAACCTATTTGTAATAATCTTTATTACAATGAGTAAGGCTGTATATACATCTTCAGAAAGGGCAGTCCCTTCTGAGGCTCATGCCATTATTTCATTGGCTCAGAAGTAAAGGAGAGATAAGAGAAAAGAGATAACACTCTAGCATCTGCGCATTGTGCACTAGCTCATAAACTTTGGAATGTAAACTAATGTAAACATCTGTGGGTCCCCGCCATCTTGTAATGGCGTCTTAATACTGCATACGTCATATGTGACACCTCGAGGAGGAGCTTTTCTATAGCCAGTGAGTATATACATGTGTATCATCTAGTTAAGTGATTGGCTTAAGCATTCTTCTACAGTCTATACATATGTGAAACCAGGGGGCCTTCGATGTCTGCAGCTTCACCCCCCCCCCTCCTTTCTCCCTCCAGAGTTGTATACACAGACAGCTTGGCTAGCAAAGTGGGGAGGCACTTAGGATAAGAAAAATGCAGCATAAAAAAATCATCTAGTTACATAGAAAATTTAATAAATGATATTCACATCTCTATCAGTCCCCCCCTTGAATCTCATTCTTTCCCTAAACCTAAACACCTGTCCCAATGCTCCGCCTCCTCTTTACCAGCTTCCACGACAAGCCATTCCTAATGAACAGCCTCCCATGACACTGGATTTGAGCATGGGGAAGTCGGATGAGGGAGACTGGAGGTCATCAGTGCTTCTGATTTTTCTGGATCAAAATCTTCACACAATTCTCCCATCATCATCTCTGGTACGGCCTCATCAACTGTTTTGCTGAACAATTTTTTTTACACAGGGAATAACACAGCAGATGATTTGTACAAGCAAAATTAAAACAACAATGATGATACCAATTTGCAACAGAATCTGCTTCCAATTTTTCAACCAGTTCTCTAGCCCCTCTGCCCATTGATTATTGTGAACGTAAGAACTATTAATCCTGCAAATCTTTAGGCAATACTACCAATGGATCACTGGGCTAGAAGTATCGGATTGCAACAACTTTGTTCTTCCTTTTGCACAACTTTTTCACAGGCCAAAAACTAAAACTACATTTTTTTATAAAATGGAACACTGCATTCTCAAATAGCGGGCAACAAAAAGATTTTTGGATTGTACTTTCATGAGGATAGATGTAATTTCACCGTCACTTTGTGGTTCAGGACTATCTCAGACCTTTTTTCAAGCATGGCTTGTACAACTGCATCTCTGGCCACGGGATCAAATCTGGCTGAATAATATGCCACAGGGTGTTGTTGCTGGCCATGCAGTTGGGTGAGCACAGCTGAGGCATGGCCATTCACTTCTGTACAATACTATCTAAATGTGATAATCTGATGCGGGGAGAACAAAATTGTCAGGTTTGGGCATAAAAGGCATCTACCACCTCATCTATAAGGTGGAAGGGACTAAAGGACAAACAATCATAAAAAAGGCTGCATCAAACTTGCGTATCCAAGGTCTGCAATAAGAAACAGGGCCCAAAAATGTCCTCAGGGCATTCATGTTTCTGGGCAAAGGGATATCCTCCACAGCCTTCTTACAATCATGGGTTAGATGTTTCACCCCAGAAAGGCTGCAGTAATGTAACAAAACTGAATTTTATTTTATTTTATTTTTTCTCATTTGCAGCCATGATCAGCTAAAAAGGACAGGAGTGACATGGCTGCAGTATACATACTGGGCAAGTTCTGGGCTCCCTGCGGCAGCACCACCCAGGAATACTGTCCGGATGTAGTGGTACTGAAAAGAAAACATTTGCCTAATCAATCACAGTGGAGTGGGTAGAGGTAACGGGAACCTGAGCCAACAAGGTGTGTGTGTATTGGGTACAATAAGGGGTGTTAAAAACTGTGGCTTCATTAATAGCACGTAGGTCATGTACCATCCGGTACTGGGTGGGTTTTGCTCTTCTCATCCTCTGGGGGTACTGACACAAACGTGGACCAGGGAGTTTTATCACTAACGGACAACAAAGTTACTGATCATTAAGGACACCTGTAAGCTGCACAGTGTCGTCCTCCTGATATGAGATGCTAGTATGTACTTTTGCAAGCAAATCTGCACCCAGGAGGCAACAGGGGGCGTTATCACTGACAGCAAACGGGCAAGCACTGCTTGATTAAGGGCAGCATGGTGGCTCAGTGGTTAGCACTGGGGTCCTAGGTTCGAATCCGAGTTTGTATGTTCTCCCCGTGTTTGCATGGGTTTCCTCCGGGTTCTCCGGTTTCCTCCCACACTCCAAAGACAGACTGATAGGGACCTTAGATTGTGAGCCCCATTGGGGACAGTTGGTTTTTAATGTCTGTAAAGCACTGCGGAATATAGTAGCGCTATATAAGTGCATAAAATAAATAAATAAATCTAACACAGATGGGTTCTGTTGAAAGGGGAGTGTACTACTTTCCCCTACCCTTCTACCCGAGGACTGGTGTCCTTGGAGATTAAGTCAGGGGAGGACATGTTTGCTGTCTTGGGTGCTCCAGTATCAATCAAAAACGGACTACTTCTTTATCACCCAGAGTGGGGGGGATATAATTGGGGCTGGACTTGAATCTGCTAAAATGTTTAAAAGCACAGCCAATACTGGATCGCCTGTTTCCTAATCTTGATCTAACTTTTCCCCCCTCACCTGTCTTTGTGTTGTCTTTATGACAAAAACATATGTGTCTATGGGGACGGACAGTGATCCGGCCATGGTCAACACGGAATACAATCCTCTCGTGTGGTGTGGACGAGGAGTACCACACACAGCACAACTCTCTCTCTTCTGGGTTCTGGGTCCCGCAGACTCTGCAGGTTCATCTCCCAGGACCATTGTAGGGTGGCAAACTTACTTTTTCCTCACTTCAATGAGGCGTTTGGCATCAGGGCTGGGGCAATGCCCGAGGAACACTACCTTTGGTTGGTACCACTGAACCACCAATGCTGTTTGATATTACTCTGCATTTTGATTTACAGAAGTATCCAGTTTTTCCTAATGTGGAATTTAATAGACTGAAACATAGGACTTCTCACCTTTCATGGGGGGTGTCTTGTAACTAGGGAATGGGCACAAGGGCTGTCGTTGTCTGTAACGTCCACCCCTATCCTCCTCCCTTCCCTCTGAGTCATCTAAGTCCACCCCTTTCAGTCGGACGGTGTGATCTCCCCTCTGTCCATCAGTATTGCCTTAGCTGTTCATGAGGACAGATCTCTGATGTTAGCACAACATCTAACATATAACACATAACTGTAAACATTGAAACAAACAAATCTGACAATACAGACATGAACACATGAAGGGCCCATAAGAAACATTTCATTGACTTCAATTTAAAAAATGTAGAGCTCAATCAACACTTTTGTCAACAATAAAAACCAAAAATCTTCCAAGAAAAATAAAATAAAAATCCCCAATGCACATATTATGAAATTTCATTTATTCATCTTCATAAATGGCTCATAACCACGCCCTTATACATAAATTATGAATTGCATACATAGCTCTGTTAAGCATCCATCAGTCTTCATACATATTCGATTCACATTCCACTGAATCATTTATGGCTTCCATCGCAGCCACACAGTTTTGTTTCATCCTAAAACTTGCAGCACAAACAAACACAGCTTCCTGGAAACAGATAGACACACCACACCCAGAATTGCTGGTGATCTTTGTTGTTGTTCTGCTCAGTGGCGTGCCCAGGGTGTTTGGCACCTGGGGCCGGTCATTTTTTCTGGCACCCCCCCCCCCCCCCCAATACTTGACCACATACCTCTTACATCCAAGGACATCTCCTGTCATGTAGACCTTCTCTTTCCTCTTCTCCTCCGTTAGACCGGCATGAGAAATTCTTTCAGCCGCATCTCGTTTCTACAGAGTTTGTTACACAGACACGTTAGATTTCTGTAAAACAAAACATGCAATGCAACAGCTCTCTGCAAACCAAATAAAGTACAAAAATGCAAAATAATTGCTAATGCTATACTTATAAATTAGAGATGCTTGGCAAATACATTTTGTACAGAATTATTTGAGCCTGTCTGCCGCACGTCAAGGCGATCTCTGTAATACGGGTTCCTAACACTAAATTCTACCTCTTATGTGCCATGACGGCTACCATACAATTCAGGGAGTGTAGGTTCCACATGCATGCTGGGCCTGCTTTAATTTCTGTCATCTTTGATGCCAAAATGGCCTCCATTATATCCAACATGCATGCCGGGCCCACTCCACACCTCTCCTGGTGCCAAATGGCCACCAAAGAATGCAATGAGAGTCCACAAACTATCTCTCTCCTGGTGCCAAATGGCTTCCAGTGAGTGAGGGGGAGCAGGCCAAGCTATATACTCACACTAATTAAAATCAGCCTATGGGGCAGACGAGCTGGTCAGGAGTGCACGACCCAGGTGTCAGCCACACCTCCAGTACAAACTGCAAAGAAAAAGGGGGTCAGTCAGCACATCCCAATGCGCAGGGGCACGTTGCTGTGGCTGAAAACAACACTGTAAAACAAAACATGCGCATTGGGATGTGCTGAGTGACCCCCTTTTTCTTTGACGTCAGATTTCTAAATTTTTCCATCAACCCCCCCATCCTGGTGTCCCGACAGTGTCATCCTGCTGCCACCCCCAATACTGTGCCCGTTGTGTCCCCCAATGCCCCAGGTACTATACTGCAAAAAAAAAAGTGACATAATTGGGGTTTGATAATTTATCAAACTGGTGTAAAGTAGAACTGGATTTCCAAAAGAGCTGTCAAATATGAATGGTGGAACCTGATTGGCTGCTATGGGCAACTAAGCCAGTTCTACTTTACACTAGTTTGATAAATTACCCCAAATGTTCCTATAGTGTCCACAGCAGCTATAATGTCCCCTAGAGTGCCCCCAGTAATAATAACACCCTATATTGCGCACCATGTAATAATCCCTGCATAGTGTCCCCAGAAATAATAGAATGGCCCCTACAGTGCCTCCCCAATAGAAAGCCCCCCATGCTGCCCCCACACAGTAATTTCCCCCACACTGCCCCCACACAGTAATTTCCCCCACACTGCCCCCCACACAGTAGTGTCCCTCACACTGCCCCACACAGTAGTGTCCCCCACACTGCCCTCATACAGTAGTGTCCCCCACACTTCCCCCATACAGTAGTGTCCCCCACACTGCCCTCATACAGTAGTGTCCCCCACACTTCCCCCATACAGTAGTGTCCCCCACACAGTAGTGTCCCCCACACTGCCCCCATACAGTAGTGTCCCCCACACTGCCCCCCACTCAGTAGTGTCCCCCACGCTGCCCCCCCATATAGTAATTATCCCCCCACATATTAATCCCTCTCATAATAATTTGCCCCCCACTGTGCCACACAGTATCCCACCATATTCCCCGCCCCACGTCCTTCTGTGTGCACCCCCCTCATGTCCCCAAAATTGGCACATAAAATAAAATAAAAAAATTTGCCCCCACACAGTATCCCACCATATTTTTCCCCCACACGTCCTCTGTGCACCCCGGCCCGCTCATGTACCCCAAAGTTGGCACATAAAAGAAAAGCAAAAACAAAAAAAAATAAAACTAAAACTAAAAGCTAAATACTTACCTGCGCTTGCTCGCAGAGTCCCGGCACTGTGCTGCTGAGTCCCGACATAGGCGCGCGCGATAACGTCATCACGCGCACCTGCGCTGGGATTTCACTACCGCATAGGCTTAAGGCCTACTAGGCCTGAAGCCTATGGCGGTGATCGGCGGCGGGCAGGGAACTATGCGCTCCGCTCCCTGCCCGCCGCAGTATGTGGGTGTCAACTTTTCAGCAATGAGCACTTCCATCTGTATTGATGGAAGCGCTCATTGCTTCTGGGCCTGCTGGCACCCCCGTGAGAGTCGGCACCCGGGGCGGACCGAGGAAAGATCATCAGTTAAAAAAAACTGCACAACCCTTTTAATGTAATCTCTTTAATCTTTTCCGCTTCAGTTATTGATGTCTCTAATTTCTGCATAGACTTTCTTAAACAGGCATTCAGATTTTGGAAATCTTTAACTTGGTTTCCTATATTTTAACTTTGCTACTCCGTAATTCTGCTTCATCACATTTTATTGTGCCAGGGAACATTGAGACAAGATGTTTTTCTAATGGGTAACAAAAGGCTCACTATAAATTTTTGGGGTTCTCAAACCGCGGGGTATCATGTCTATCAACTTACGTCTTGAGGTGGTTAAATCCCACCGTGTTTTCATCTCATGTGTCAGGAGTTTTTGTAAATCTGTCACAAACTGCTTTAAATTCTGATTCATCTGTCCGTCGGATCCATATGGAATATATCATTTAATTGACTTCTACGATCCGCACAGTCTTCACACATTTCTGAATGCATGTACAGGATCTGGAGACACAAAATTAGATATGTTCGCCTTGTAATTGCCGTAAATCTAAAGTAGGACGGAGAAGGAAGTCTTGCCATAGGCTTCATAAAAAAAGGGAGACTGTGGACTGATTTGGCACACCTTCTAGTAGTCACGGGTAGTAATAGCAATTTGAATGGCTAATGATGCCATAAACTCTGTAGAAGGGTGAACTTGACTGAAAGTCATATACAGTTGCAAGAAAAAGTATGTGAACCCTTTGGAGTGATATGGATTTCTGAACATTGGTCATAAAATGTGATCTGATCTTCATCTAAGTCACAACAATAGACAATCACAGTCTGCTTAAACTAATAACACACAAAGAATTAAATGTTACCATGTTTTTATTGAACACACCATGTAAACATTCACAGTGCAGGTGGAAAAAGTATGTGAACCCCTAGACTAATGACATCTCCAAGAGCTAACTGGAGTGAGGTGTCAGCCAACTGGAGTCCAATCAATGAGATGAGCCCCGGGCTCCGGGCCCCGCTGCCATTACAGCACCAGATGCCGGCCCCCAGCCCCTGTTTTGGGAGTTATTCACTACACAGGGACACTGTTATGGGACACTGTTATACAGATGTCCCCATAACAGTGCAATCCACAGATCCCCCATAATGGTGTCATCCACAGACCACCATTAGTTAAAAAATTATTCTAACAATTTTTTTTTTCTTATTTTCCTCCTCAAAAACCTAGGTACGTCTTATAGGGTGAAAAATACGGTACCTCTCAGAGAGATCATAAAGTGCTTAAATAACTTAAAGTGAGAGTACAGATACTGAAGAGATAAATATATCCACCATTTTATATGTTAAATCAGAAGATTGAACACTTGAACCACCATCTTATGCATACCACCATTTTGTGATACTTTATTCAACACGTGTTTTGTACATGGACTATCTGCTGCTGAGTCGGCAGTGTTATATACGAAGAAAAGTTTAAGTTAATAAAGAAGTTATTTCAAGCATTTGGTGTGCCCTTTAACCTCCTCAGGACCGCCGTACGCAGGATTGCGTCTTTGCGGCGGCCCTGCTCTTCTGGGTGGACGCGCCGGCGCGTCCTCTCGCGAGACGCGAGATTTCCTGTGAACGCGCGCACACAGGCGCGCGCGCTCACAGGAACGGAAGGTAAGAGAGTTGATCTCCAGCCTGCCAGCGGCGATCGTTCGCTGGCAGGCTGGAGATGTGTTTTTTTTAACCCCTAACAGGTATATTAGAAGCTGTTTTGATAACAGCGTCTAATATACCTGCTACCTGGTCCTCTGGTGGTCCCCTTTGTTTGGATCGACCACCAGAGGACACAGGTAGCTCAGTAAAGTAGCACCAAGCACCACTACACTACACTACACCCCCCCCGGTCACTTATTAACCCCTTATTAGCCCCTGATCACCCCTGATCACCCCATATAGACTCCCTGATCACCCCCCTGTCATTGATTACCCCCCTGTCATTGATCAACCCCCTGTAAAGCTCCATTCAGACGTCCGCATGATTTTTACGGATGCACTGATAGATGGATCGGATCCGCAAAACGCATCCGGACGTCTGAATGAAGCCTTACAGGGGCGTGATCAATGACTGTGGTTATCACCCCATATAGATTCCCTGATCACCCCCTTGTCATTGATCACCCCCCTGTCATTGATCACCCCCCCTGTCATTGATTACCCCCCCTGTAAAGCTCCATTCAGATGTCCGCATGATTTTTACGGATGCACTGATAGATGGATCGGATCCGCAAAATGCATCCGGACGTCTGAATGAAGCCTTACAGGGGCATGATCAATGACTGTGGTTATCACCCCATATAGACTCCCTGATCACCCCCCTGTAAAGCTCCATTCAGATGTCCGCATGATTTTTACGGATGCACTGATAGATGGATCGGATCCGCAAAACGCATCCGGACGTCTGAATGAAGCCTTACAGGGGCATGATCAATGACTGTGGTTATCACCCCATATAGACTCCCTTATCACCCCCCTGTCATTGATCACCCCCCCTGTCATTGATTACCCCCCTGTAAAGCTCCATTCAGACGTCCGCATGATTTTTACGGATCCACTGATAGATGGATCGGATCCGCAAAACGCATCCGGACGTCTGAATGAAGCCTTACACGGGCGTGATCAATGACTGTGGTGATCACCCCATATAGACTCCCTGATCACCCCCCCTGTCATTGATTACCCCCCTGTAAAGCTCCATTCAGATGTCCGCATGATTTTTACGGATGCACTGATAGATGGATCGGATCCGCAAAACGCATCCGGACGTCTGAATGAAGCCTTACAGGGGCATGATCAATGACTGTGGTTATCACCCCATATAGACTCCCTGATCACCCCCCTGTCATTGATCACCCCCCCTGTCATTGATTACCCCCCTGTAAAGCTCCATTCAGATGTCCGCATGATTTTTACGGATGCACTGATAGATGGATCGGATCCGCAAAACGCATACGGACGTCTGAATGAAGCCTTACAGGGGCATGATCAATGACTGTGGTGATCACCCCATATAGACTCCCTGATCACCCCCCCTGTCATTGATTACCCCCCTGTAAAGCTCCATTCAGATGTCCGCATGATTTTTACGGATGCACTGATAGATGGATCGGATCCGCAAAACGCATACGGACGTCTGAATGAAGCCTTACACGGGCGTGATTAATGACTGTGGTTATCACCCCATATAGACTCCCTGATCACCCCCCTGTCATTGATCACCCCCCTGTCATTGATCACCCCCCCTGTCATTGATCACCCTCTGTAAGGCTCCATTCAGACATTTTTTTGGCCCAAGTTAGCGGAATTATTATTTTTTTTTCTTACAAAGTCTCATATTCCACTAACTTGTGTCAAAAAATAAAATCTCACATGAACTCACCATACCCCTCACGGAATCCAAATGCGTAAAATTTTTTAGACATTTATATTCCAGACTTCTTCTCACGCTTTAGGGCCCCTAGAATGCCAGGGCAGTATAAATACCCCACATGTGACCCCATTTCGGAAAGAAGACACCCCCAGGTATTCCGTGAGGGGCATATTGAGTCCATGAAAGATTGAAATTTTTGTCCCAAGTTAGCGGAACGGGAGACTTTGTGAGAAAAAAATTAAAAATATCAATTTCCGCTAACTTGTGCCAAAAAAAAAAAATTTCTATGAACTCGCCATGCCCCTCATTGAATACCTTGGGGTGTCTTCTTTCCAAAATGGGGTCACATGTGGGGTATTTATACTGCCCTGGCATTCTAGGGGCCCCAAAGCGTGAGAAGAAGTCTGGTATCCAAATGTCTAAAAATGCCCTCCTAAAAGGAATTTGGGCACCTTTGCGCATCTAGGCTGCAAAAAAGTGTCACACATCTGGTATCGCCGTACTCAGGAGAAGTTGGGGAATGTGTTTTGGGGTGTCATTTTACATATACCCATGCTGGGTGAGATAAATATCTTGGTCAAATGCCAACTTTGTATAAAAAAATGGGAAAAGTTGTCTTTTGCCAAGATATTTCTCTCACCCAGCAAGGGTATATGTAAAATGACACCCCAAAACACATTCCCCAACTTCTCCTGAATACGGCGATACCACATGTGTGACACTTTTTTGCAGCCTAGGTGGGCAAAGGGGCCCATATTCCAAAGAGCACCTTTAGGATTTCACAGGTCATTTACCTACTTACCACACATTAGGGCCCCTGGAAAATGCCAGGGCAGTATAACTACCCCACAAGTGACCCCATTTTGGAAAGAAGACACCCCAAGGTATTCCGTAAGGGGCATGGCGAGTTCCTAGAATTTTTTATTTTTTGTCACAAAATAGTGGAAAATGCTGATTTTTTTATTTTTATTTTTTTTCATACAAAGTCTCATATTCCACTAACTTGTGACAAAAAATAAAAACTTCCATGAATTCACTATGCCCATCAGCGAATACCTTGGGGTCTCTTCTTTCCAAAATGGGGTCACTTGTGGGGTAGTTATACTGCCCTGGCATTCTAGGGGCCCAAATGTGTGGTAAGGAGTTTGAAATCAAATTCTGTAAAAAATGACCTGTGAAATCCGAAAGGTGCTCTTTGGAATATGGGCTCCTTTGCCCACCTAGGCTGCAAAAAAGTGTCACACATCTGGTATCTCCGTACTCAGGAGAAGTTGGGGAATGTGTTTTGGGGTGTCATTTTACATATACCCATGCTGGGTGAGAGAAATATCTTGGCAAAAGACAACTTTTCCCATTTTTTTATACAAAGTTGGCATTTGACCAAGATATTTATCTCACCCAGCATGGGTATATGTAAAAAGACACCCCAAAACACATTCCTCAACTTCTCCTGAATACAGAGATACCAGATGTGTGACACTTTTTTGCAGCCTAGGTGGGCAAAGGGGCCCATATTCCAAAGAGCACCTTTCGGATTTCACAGGTCATTTTTTACAGAATTTGATTTCAAACTCCTTACCACACATTTGGGCCCCTAGAATGCCAGGGCAGTATAACTACCCCACAAGTGACCCCATTTTGGAAAGAAGAGACCCCAAGGTATTCGCTGATGGGCATAGTGAGTTCATGGAAGTTTTTATTTTTTGTCACAAGTTAGTGGAATATGAGACTTTGTATGAAAAAAAAAAAAAAAATCATCATTTTCCACTAACTTGTGACAAAAAATAAAAAATTCTAGGAACTTGCCATGCCCCTCACGGAATACCTTGGGGTGTCTTCTTTCCAAAATGGGGTCACTTGTGGGGTAGTTATACTGCCCTGGCATTCTAGGGGCCCAAATGTGTGGTAAGGAGTTTGAAATCAAATTCTGTAAAAAATGACCTGTGAAATCCGAAAGGTGCTCTTTGGAATATGGGCCCCTTTGCCCACCTAGGCTGCAAAAAAGTGTCACACATCTGGTATCTCCGTACTCAGGAGAAGTTGGGGAATGTGTTTTGGGGTGTCATTTTACATATACCCATGCTGGGTGAGAGAAATATCTTGGCAAAAGACAACTTTTCCCATTTTTTTATACAAAGTTGGCATTTGACCAAGATATTTATCTCACCCAGCATGGGTATATGTAAAAAGACACCCCAAAACACATTCCTCAACTTCTCCTGAATACAGAGATACCAGATGTGTGACACTTTTTTACAGCCTAGGTGGGCAAAGGGGCCCATATTCCAAAGAGCACCTTTCGGATTTCACTCGTCATTTTTTACAGAATTTGATTTCAAACTCCTTACCACACATTTGGGCCCCTAGAATGCCAGGGCAGTATAACTACCCCACAAGTGACCCCATTTTAGAAAGAAGAGACCCCAAGGTATTCGCTGATGGGCATAGTGAGTTCATAGAACTTTTTATTTTTTGTCACAAGTTAGTGGAATATGAGACTTTGTAAGAAAAAAAAAAAAAAAAAAATCATCATTTTCCGCTAACTTGTGACAAAAAATAAAAAGTTCTATGAACTCACTATGCCCATCAGCGAATACCTTAGGGTGTGTACTTTCTGAAATGGGGTCATTTGTGGGGTATTTGTACTGTCTGGGCATTGTAGAACCTCAGGAAACATGACAGGTGCTCAGAAAGTCAGAGCTGCTTCAAAAAGCGGAAATTCACATTTTTGTACCATAGTTTGTAAACGCTATAACTTTTACCCAAACCATTTTTTTTTACCCAAACATTTTTTTTTTATCAAAGACATGTAGAACAATAAATTTAGAGCAAAATTTCTATATGGATCTCGTTTTTTTTGCAAAATTTTACAACTGAAAGTGAAAAATTTCAATTTTTTGCAAAAAAAATCGTTAAATTTCGATTAATAACAAAAAAAGTAAAAATGTCAGCAGCAATGAAATACCACCAAATGAAAGCTCTATTAGTGAGAAGAAAAGGAGGTAAAATTCATTTGGGTGGTAAGTTGCATGACCGAGCAATAAACGGTGAAAGTAGTGTAGGTCAGAAGTGTAAAAAGTGGCCTGGTCTTTCAGGGTGTTTAAGCACTGGGGGCTGAGGTGGTTAAACCTACTGTTTCCATAGAACGGCGCTAGAAGAATCACAGAGTAACAAACAGTCTGGTTGGACTAAAAAGTTAGAGATAACAAACTTCTTCTAATGCCACAGCGCAAAAGGCACTTCATAGTGCTGCGCCCGCCACAGTGGAACTATTACCCTCACAGAGCGAAGCGATATCGCTCCTCAACTTGCACAGTAAAGAGCGCATTAGAGCAGCGGAGCGCCAGCATATACCGCTGCGCAGCAACTGTTCTCTGAGTGAGCGAGCAAGGACACCTCATCGGAGCTACCATAGAGGCCATAGAACGTGTGTGTCAGTCAAACTACGGCTGACTCTTAAAGTGGCAGAACACAAAGGCAAGATAGTCAGAGAAAGAGCGCCAACCCTCCTGTGATCCCTAGAGAGAGAAAGAGACGCATGGTGGGTGGCCAAAGTCCAGAGCTAGAGTGCCCGCACCGCTATCCACGAAGAGGCCACATACTGCAGCCAGCTAGTTTCCCGCCACTAGGCCCAAAGCCTGCAGCAGCGTATCCAAGCCAGCACATCGCAAGTCAGCACAAAGCATCGCAAGTCTGCACAGAGCATTGCAAGTCAGCGCAGAGCATTGCATCAAGAAAAGACATGTCTCCTTTAAGACTGACATTTGTTACTGCTCTTCAGAATAAAGTCAGAGCTTTCCTTTTATTAATTATCATTGCACATAGGTTTTGGCATAAAGAGGCATTTTCGTGTTCAGGAATAAAAGACTTAAAAGTAAAACAAAGGACTGTTTGTAGTACACGGACTCTAAAGTATTTAAAGTCAAAGTAATTTATTGCCTGCATTTATCGCTGTTACATTTAAAGTGAAAGTCATTTATTTCTGCATTTGTCAGTATTGCATTTAAAGTGAAAGGTCCTTTATTATTATTATTATTATTATTGATTGTTATAGCATTTAAAGTAAAATGTCTCAGCCAAGTATTACCATGCCAGTGTTAGAAGATACAAAGATAGATAGAGTAGAAGTTGAAGAGCAAGGGAACCTGTCTGAGGTAAAAGAGTCTGATGCAGCATTAGTCTTGCCTTAAAAAAATATAGACCAAACAGATGAACTAAAACGTTCATCACGTGCCAGAAAACCGACCTCAAAGATGCTGGAAAATTTAAAGTGAGAAGCAGCATTAAAAGAGAAAAAGTTTGCCCGGATGTATGATAGGTGGAAATCATACATTAAAGACATTCGTAGAAAGCTAAAGCAAGAAAGTATAAAAAGGAACTTGAGTTATCTGGTAGAGATGGTAGAAGAATCTGAATCAGAGCTTATGGCAGCATATGTCAACCTGCGGTCATCTACGACACCTTCCCAGGATATTGTAAGGAACATGAACACATGTACTGCAGTCACTAAAGATTTAGTAAAGCTCATGAGAGAACTTTCATTGCTGCTAACTATGATGAAGTTAAAGCAAGAAGTAGAATGAATGAGCTTTTTATGAGAGACTATGCTAAATCCTTAGCTGGAACCACAATCTCAATTGGGACTTCCTTCGCTAGCAGAAGTGCCAGCCACATATCAGAGTCCGCAAGTACTTCAGCCAAAAGAAAGGAATTAGCTGAACAACTTGCTGCCAAGAGAGCAGAAATTGAGATGGAAGCTGCCATAGAGGCGCAGCGCCAACTGATAGCCAAAAGGGAGGCACAGCGCCATCAAATGGAAGCTGAAATGGAAGCACAACGCCAACAGATGAAAAGTCTGGAAAGGCAGAAAGAAGTTAAGATCATAGAAGCCAGACTCAGAGTACACGAAGAGGATATAAATCAGAGTAGTCATAGTTTCAAATCTGTACTAAGTGAAGAAGCAGACTCCTATTTTACTCCATACGCCCAGGAGAATGGAAGGAAATCTCCAGCACCTAGTGAGGAAATAAGTCATTATCCTTCCATCCCTGCTCAGAAAAACAAAGAGGCCAAGTCTAGTGTTAGGAACAAGGTGTGTGAATTTACCCTCTATCTCTACCGGAAAAGAAGAAGAAAGGGACTCACCTAATTCAGAACTAAGTGAGAAAATAAAACCAGATTATTCTCTTTCTATATGTCACGGCAATGCTCAGGAGAGGGTTGAAACCATTGTCCCAGCAAGATAACAGAACAGTCCTAGCTAGACATCCAGTTCCGGAAACTGCTGTGATTTCAGGAGACGTACTGAAGTTCATAGAGTGGAAGGCAAGTTTTGAAATGATCATTGAGCATCATTGCTTCAGTCCAGTTGACAAGTTATTCTACCTTCAGAGATATGTTGGTGGAGAAGCCAAGGAAGTTCTTGAAGGTAACTTCTGTAGAAAAGACGAAGCCTACAAGCAAGCTTGGGAAAAATTGAATGCAAGATATGGTCATCCCTTCTTAGTACAAAGAGAGAAACTGAATAACTGGCCTAAGATAGGTCCTAAAGAACACTTCAGACTCCAAAAGTATGGTGACTTCCTGCAAGCATGCAGCAATGCCATCCCACATGTTCAAGGACTGGAAGTACTGAACGACTATCTAGAAAACCACAGGATGCTAATTAATAGCATGGATAGCTTGTAATCCAGTAACATCATTTATGTCTTAAAATCCTTAGAAAAAAGGCCTGCAAGAGAGATAAGACGTGCAAGAGCAACTAGCTTTGCAACCAACACAGCAGCTAAAGGTCCAGATACCTACGAGAGCAAGTTCAAAGTCACTACTGGGATCAGTAGAGAGAGACAGAACCGAAAAATCTTCAGACTACCTTCAAATGTATGTTCTGTGGAGAGAACCACTCCGTACATAAGTGGCAACAATTGAAGGAGAAGTCCCCAGAAGAAAAGAAAAAATTTGTACTTGATAACCAACTGTGTTTCGGTTGTCTAAGAAAAGGCCATGTTACTAAGGAGTGTAAGAAAAAGGCCACGTGCAGCGTTTGCAAAGGGCACCATCCTACACCACTACATGAGGAACTTCCAAAGAAAGATAAGTCCTCAATACCTAAAGATACTAAGGAAGAAAAGAAAGTATTGGTATTCTCTTGCAGAGTGGGGGAAGGAGAAAACAACGGCACATCAATGGTTGTACCAGTGTGCATTTCAAATCCTAAAAAGAGGAACAAGATGGTTTACACCTATGCGCTACTGGATGCCCAGAGTGACGTCACCTTTATTGATCAAGAAATCTGCAAGAAATTACAAGTGGCTACAGAACCAGTGAAGCTCAAACTCACCACAATGACGGGGAGAGACACATTAGTGAACAGTCAAAGGACTGAGAGTTAGAGGACTTTATTTAAACGTTACATTAGATCTACCTCCAGCTTATACAAAAGACAATATACCTCTAGATCGAGATCGCATACATACCGGTGAAACAGCCATGTCCCCGCTGAAGGAGTTCGGTGTTGGACTGTTGATAGGCTACGATTGTCCCGAAACCTTGGTACCGCGAAAGGTAATCACAGGAAGAAAGGGTGAACCCTATGCTGTTAAAACTGATCTAGGATCGGGTGTTGTTGGAGGAAAACAGCAAATTGCAAACTCAAGACAGGTGACAGGATTGTGTCATTGAATATCTGTCCAAGAGTTACCAACTATAAGTCCAGCAAAAGTAATTAAGATCCTTGAATCTGACTTTGCAGACATAAGTTCTAAAGAAAAGAGAATAGAGAATGACCTCGTCTGCCAAATGACAAAAATCTTGCCCTAGCAAGATTGAAATGTTTGAAGAAAAAGATGGGAAGAGATCCCAAACTTAAGAATGATTATTTGAAATTCATGGAAGGCATCCTTGAAGAAGGACATGCAGAGAAAGTTAATAACCAACCTAAAGAAGGAGAAGTGTGGTACATCCCACATTAAGGTGTTTACCACTCAAAGAAATCAGATAAGATTTGAGTAGTATTTGATTGCTCAGCAAAGTACGATGGTGTTTTATTGAATGATCATCTACTAAAAGGACCAGATCTAACCACACTCTGCCTGGAGTAATCTGTAGGTTCAAAAAGTATCCCGTAGTGGTCATGTGTGACGTTGAAAAGATGTTCCACCAGTTTCATGTGAAGAATGAAGATAGAGACTTCATGAGGTTTCTATGGTGGGAGGACGGAGATACAGATACAGAGCCAGCAGAATACAGAATAAAAGTACACTTGATTGGAGCAGCATCGTCTCCAGGTTGCGCCAATTATGGTATGAAGTACCTGGCCAATCAGAATGAAAAGGATTGCACATCAGCAGCAAATTTTCAGAAGAAAAACTTTTATGTAGATGATGTCTAGAGTCCACAGAATCTGCAATCAAACTAGTGAAAGAAAGCCAAGTGTTAGGTGCAAGAGGAAACCTGCGCCTTCAAGAATTCATCTCAAACAACAGAGACTCTGAACGTGCATCAACAATGAAGAATGTAGATCTCAATTAAGATCATCTTCAAGTTCAGAACGTACTTGGATTGGGATGGAATATAGAGAATGACAAGTTCTTCTTTGAAGTATCTATTTAAGAGAAAGTTGCAACTAGACGTACCATTCTTTCTACAGTGGCTTCTATATTTGATCCATTGGGCCCTAATGATCCTCAAAGCAAGAGAAATACTGCAATAATTATGCAGACAGAAGTTAGGATGGGATGAACCCATACCTGAAAATTTGAGGCCAAGGTGGGAGAGTTGGATAAGAGACTTGCAAAACTTGAGAGAAGTTCAGATACCCAGATGTTTTGTACCTCATGATTTCAGAAAGTACAAGAAAATATAACTTCATTACTTTTCAGATGCCAGTAGTTATGGTTATGGTCAGTGCTCCTACATCAGAGTGATAGGAGACGAAAAGATACACTGTGCCCTGATTATGGGAAAGGCCAGAGTTGCTCCTACCAGTATTCAGACAATACCAAGACTTGAACTGACTGCAGCTGTAGTTTCAGCATCAGTAAGCAAGTTTCTGAGAGAAGAATTGGAGTTAAAAATAGATGAAGAATATTTTTTAACAGACTCACAAGTTGTCCTAGGATACATAAATAATGAAGCTTAAAGATTCCACATCTTTGTCGCAAACAGAGTTCAGAAAATTTGGGAAATAACATTGGCATTGCATTGACACAAAGCATAACCCAGCAGACCATGCTTCAAGATGCCTGAATGTACCAGAATTGAAAAATTCAAATTGGTTCACAGGTCCAGAGTTCCTTTGGGAAAATAAAATCGCGCCCAGTAAAGGTTACACAGAATTATCTATGGGTGATCCAGAAGTAAAAGTTGTACAAACATTAAGTACTGCTGCCAAGTGTCAAGATGACATACTTGAAAGACTAGCCAGATGTTGAAAATGGAATACAGTCATAAACGTAGTAGCTCGAATTCAACGTTTGACAAAGGGAATCAGAAAGAAGGAATTGTTGAATGTAGAAGAAAGAATGAAAGCCGAAGAAACAGTCATAAGACTCATTCTACAGAGATTCTACAGTAAAGAGTTGAAGAGACTTCATCAAGAACCTAAAAGGCTTCCCAACAACCACCCATTGTACAAGCTGAATCTTGTTCTGCAGGATGGTATACTGAAGGTGGGAGGTAGACTGGAAAATGCATCGTTACCTAGCAGAGTGAAGCATCCAGCAACTCTACCCAAAAACTCTACCTTCACAAGATTGATTATTGATCACTACCACAACAAATCCTTGCATCAAGGAAGAAGCTTTACCCGAAGCTGTTTGAGAGAAGGTGGTTACTGGATTGTGAAAGGAAGCAAAGTTATAGCAAAGTCTATAAGTAAATGTGTAGTCTGCAGAAAGGCACGTAGGCCTACAGAAGAACAAAGAATGGCAGATTTACCGGCAGATCGTGTAAACCCATCACCACCATTTCTTTATAGCGGAATGGATTGTTTTGGCCCATTCATCACCAAACAGAACCGCAAGGAGTACAAGAGATATAGACTAATATTTACATGTCTAAGCTCCAGAACAATTCACCTAGAAATGTTCAAAGATGTGTCAACTGACACATTCATCAACACCTTGAGATGTTTCATAGCCATTAGAGGTACTGTCAGAGAGCTTAGATATGACCAAGGATCTAATTTTGTCAGCGCAAAGAACGAATTGAAAAAAAGCTCTAAAAGAGATTGATAAAATAAAAGTAACTGAGTATTTGTTAGAGAAACAGTGTGATTTTCACATGAATGCTCCACATGCAAGCCATACAGGAGGAGCTTGGGAAAGACAAACCAGAATTGTAAGAAATGTGTTAAGTTCAGTGTTAAAAAATAATGCCGGTAGAATGGATGCAGGGCTCCAGATGGTGACCAAAATGGTTGCCAATGCGACCTAGATTCGCAAAATGGCAACAAGACTTTGTTGTCTTGTCGCCATTTGCACCTAGACCCTCCCCTGCTCTGCAGATTTAAACAGGGGGCCTTGCAGCATGGAACCCCCGAAACATGACAACCACTGCAAGGGGGAGAAACCGGTCCCAGACCGGCCACAGCCTCCCCACGACCGGACTGTTCGCTTCGGACTGATATTCTTCCTGTGCTAGCCAGAATTACAGTGCCAGTGGCGGGAAATACTGAGGGATATCTGTAAGCGCCTGCCTGCAGGGGGCGCTGTGGTCAGGGTCGTTATGCTGCCTGGCAGTAAGGTGAATGGCCAGGAGGTGATAACAGAGGATGGCCCGGTGTGTGCCGGGTCTGCGGTGTCCGCTCTCCTCTCCCTCCTCCGCGCCGTCTTCCTGGTGACCGCTAAAGTACGGGCCGCCGCGCTCACACCGGGACACGAGAAGAGTCGGCGACAGCTCCAGATGCCGCACAGAGGATATGACGCCTCAAAATGTTCTCGTCTGGTGGAATAATTGGGGGTGACTGTTTAGGCTGGACACCTGCAGTTTTTGGTGCACCTCAGCGGTGATGTGTGCACTGCCGCATAATACACTGAAACCTGCATACAACCTTATGAAGGTTTTATGACTCTAGAAAAACCCTTAGGGGGTCATTTATCAAACTGGTGTGAAGTAGAACTGGCTGAGTTGCCCATAGCAACTAATCAGATTCCCCCTTTCATTTTTCACAGCTCCTTCGGAAAATGAAAGGTAGAATCTGGTTGCTATGGGCAACTCAGCCAGTTCTACTTTACACCAGTTTGATGAACCTCCTTAGTTCTTAGTAAATCCTTTACAGTAATTCTGGTGTCAGGGTGTGTTCACACGTGGCAGATTTATTGGAGACATTTCTGTGACTGTCCCATTCAACTGAAGGCAGTAAACTATGCATCTGCTGCAGGAACAACCCCATTCAAATGATTGGAAGTGCGTTTTGGTCACAGAAATTTCTATAACAAATCTGATGCGTGTGAATACACCTTTAGGCTACATTCACACAAACGTATTTTGTTTCCGTGTCCGTATGTCCCTTACGTAGCCCCGCAAAAAAGATAGAAATTGTCCGTTTGGCGGACAAGGATAGACATTGTTACAATAGATCCGCAAAGAAATAGATGCCATTCAGATGTCATCCGTTTTGTTTTGCAGATCTGCAATATGCGGACGCCAGTGCTCCAGATGTGACTTAGAATTGCAAAATGGCGACAAGACTTTGTTGTCTTGTCGCCATTTGCACCTAGACCCTCTGCTCTGGCTTTCATCCAGCAGACATACGCTGCAGACGTCTGCTGGATGAAGATCCGCCCCTCACACCTAGGGATTACCAACGCGAATCTGGCTACTCTGACAGGTCATGGAAATGAGTGTGCAACCCCTTTAACTGCGTGGGCTGTAGCTTAGAAGGTCAAGTCAGCAGTAGCCAAAACATTAATACGATAGTGCTTAATAAAAGTATTAATACTGGACCAGATAGCTGCTTTGCAGATTTTACCTAAGGAAACACCTCCCTTTTCTGCCTATGAGGAGGCCATAGCTCTTGTGGAATGGGCCGTTATATCTGTAGGACTATTAAGACCTGATGTCTGGTAGCAGGATATAGTGGATTTGAGCCAGCGCCCAATGGAGGCCTTGGATGCCTTCTTCCCTTTGTTTGGACCAGCAAACTGAACGAGAAGATTATCCTCTTTCCTGAATTCCTTTGTTGCCACTAGGTATTGTATGACAGTATCCCGGACATCCAGGAGTTGGTATTGATCCTCAGATGTACTTGTCACATCTTTAGGGAATGTCGGAAGGACAATCTCCTGGTCTCTATGAAAGTCTGAAACGACTTTTGGAAGGAATCCTGGATCCAACCTCAACACTATTTTATTGGAAAATATAGAAAGATAGGGTTCCCGACAGGAGACGCCTGGATCTCTCCTAGACGTCTAGCTGATGTTATGGCTATTAGGAAGGCCGCCTAGAGCGTCAGGTGCTTGACTGAAATGTCCTGCACAGGGGTAAAGGGTGGTTTCATTAAACCTTTCAAGACCCGGGTTTAAGTCCCACTGAGGGTTCCTTGGGGTTATAGATGGCCTTAATCTCGAGGCGGCTCTTACAAATCTTCTTACCCATCTATGGCTGGCCCGGTCTGTATCATAGTATGCCCCTAAGGCAGAGATCTGTACTTTAGGCGTACTGGGTCCTAGACCCAAATCCAGCCCCTTCTGGAGAAAATCAAGAATCTTTTCGATGCTTGGTGAGAATTTACTGGAGGGTTTTGACCCAGCCAGCTGCAGTATTTTCGTCAGATTTTGAGATATATCGCGGAGGTGACCATTTTCCTTCTGGATTGGAGGGTATTGATAACCCTTTCGGACCACTAATTCCTTTAAGATCGGAAACCAGTTTCTTTTTGTCCAGTATGGGACCACTAGGATCACTGTTACTGGGTCGGACCTTATCTTTTGTAGTACCCGGGGAATTAACGCCCAAGGAGGAAACGCATTGGCGAGATCCCAGGTCCACCTGATCGAGAAGGCGTCCACCGCCCAAGGCTTTTCCCTGGGGTTTAGGGAGCAAAAGAGTCCTACCTTTGCGTTTTTTCCTTGCTGCGAAGAGGTCTATCTGAGGTGTTCCCCACCTTCTGGAGATCTGTCGCAACACCTCTGGACCTAGGGACCATTCCCCAGGGTCTATGGACTTCCTGCTGAGGAAGTCTGCTTGTACATTTTCTGTACCTTTTAAATGGATTGCTGTGATGGAGAATACATTCTTTTCCGCCATAATATTTTCTCCGCCAGGTCTTTTAGGCTTGGGGATCTCGTGCCTCCCTGGTGATTTAAGTATGCTACTGCTGTCACGTTGTCGGAAAGTATCTACAGGTGTTTTCCAAGTACCACTTTCTGGGATGCTTTTAGCGTCTCCCAGATCGCCCTTAGCTCTCGGTAGTTTGACGATTTTATTTTTATGTCATCTGACCATCTGCCTTGGTAGTATGAGGAGCCTACTCAATTAACACAATCAAAATGAAGGTTTGATCAGACCGATGCTAATGTAGTGGGCTAAACCCTTTAATCCAATGACTAATCACAATAATGGGTAGCTTATTAATACTTAACGTTTAATTGTATCAAAAATTAAATTAATAGGCCCTTAATATATAGATTAAAAATCTATGCTGAGTGCAATTGGAGTGCTGCTTGTAACTCTCCTAGTAGCGGATGCCAATTAGGAGGAAAAAGGGGACCAAAAATGAGGAAGGGGATAGTAATATGGATAGACTGAGGAGAAAGGATGCACAGTAAGAGGGACACACTGCTGGGTCACAAGCCCTAGGAGTCCCTAACTAACGCTACTTACCACCCTATGTCCTATCAATAGCCCTTCGTTCCCCTACCTAGACATAGACTGCCCAGCTTTGTCCGAAAGATAGAGTGTGGTCCCTAAATCTAAGGGAAAACAAACTGAATCAGAAAAAAGGAAGGGCATAAGATACAGACTGACAAACAACAAATATACAGTGAACTATGCTAACTGTTTATAATGAGGTCTAAATTAGCATAGTCCTCTGGGGTCAATGATAGAACCCGTTATAGGTGAAATAAATGTCCCAAATTTATTTCACCTATAACGGGTTCTATCATTGATCCCAGAGGACTATGCTAATTTAGACCTCATTATAAACAGTTAGCATAGTTCACTGTATATTTGTTGTTTGTCAGTCTGTATCTTATGCCCTTCCTTTTTTTTTAGGGTGGTAAGTAGCGTTAGTTAGGGACTCCTAGGGCTTGTGACCCAGCAGTGTGTCCCTCTTACTGTGCATCCTTTCTCCTCAGTCTATCCATATTACTATCCCCTTCCTCATTTTTGGTCCCCTTTTTCCTCCTAATTGGCATCCGCTACTAGGAGAGTTACAAGCAGCACTCCAATTGCACTCAGCATAGATTTTTAATCTATATATTAAGGGCCTATTAATTTAATTTTTGATACAATTAAACGTTAAGTATTAATAAGCTACCCATTATTGTGATTAGTCAGTATGAGGAGCTTACCCTTGCCCCCCATCCTGTACCGCTTGTGTCTGTGAACACCTGGATCTCTGGATTTTTTATCCAGGGTACGCCCCTTGACAGATTCCTCTTTTCCGTCCACCAATTCAAATCTGACTTTACGTGAATGGGGGTGGCTATTCTTTTTTCTAGAGAGGACTGTTTTTTCCCCCAATTTTTCAGGATCCAGGATTGGGTTATCCTGGTATGAGCCTGAGAACACGATACTGATGTGATGCAGGAGGTCATTATTCCCAAGAGATTTATGGCATTGCGGATAGAGCACTGGGCTTGGCACTGAAATTTTTTAGTTTTTTCTCTGAAGGCTATTAGTTTTTCTTGAGGAAGGGATGTCGTCTGAGTTACTGAATCTAGAAGTACCCCCAGGAATTTCATCTTGGTGGATGGGACCAGACAAGATTTTTTTCAGATTTATTATCCATCCCATCTCTGAAAATCTGCGAATCAGGTAACTGGTGTGACTGGACGCCTCTGACTCTGAGTTTCCCAGAATGTGGAAGTCGTCTAGGTACGGAAAGATTTTTATTCCTTCTGATCTGAGAGGAGAGATCATTTCCACTACTAGCTTTGTGAAAACCCTTGGGGCAGAAGAAATTCCGAAGGGTAAGCAGTGAACTGGAAGTGGTTTACCACTCCGGTGCTGTGCATCAGTGCAAACCTGAGGAACTTTTGCGCGTTTTCGTGTATGGGGACGTGATAATAAGCGTCCTTCAAATCTATGGACGTCATGTAATCTCCTTCTTTGATTATAGAAATGATGGTCGTTATAGATTACAATGGATCTGTTTCCATCTACAATGGAATTATTCAAAAACAGGTTTGAATAATAACCCCTTCCTTCTTCTGAACTGGGGACTTTTTACCACCACTCCTGACTCTGTTAACTGTAGGACCCCCTGCCAAATCCTTCCTAGAACATTTGGGCTGTGGGAGGTTATCCGGAAATTTTTTGAAGGGGCTGAGGAAAATTCTATTCGGTAACCGTTTTTTAAGATATCCAAGGCCCAGGGGTTCTGGGTCACGGTTTCCCAGTGGGATAGAAATTTCCTCAACCTTCCCCCCACGCTGGCGTCATTGTTTGTCAGACTGTTTGTTTTGGGGGTTGAGAAGGAACCATCTGCCTTTGCCCCCTTTTTGGTAACTCCACCTACCTGTTTTTCCTTTCCCCCTACAGGACCTGGATTGGGTGTTAAAGGAACGAAAGGGCTTCTTTTTATTTTCGTCAGGGAATCCTTTCTTTTTGTCTGCTGCTTTTTTGAGGATGGAATCCAGTACGGGACCAAAAACGTATTCCCCTGAAAAGGCGATAGAACATAATTTTGCTTTTGACGTTCTATCCCCTCCCCAAGATTTCATCCACAGGGCCCTCCTTGCGGAATTTGAGAGGCAGCATCCTTGGCGGCGAACCTCTCGGACTCAGCTGAGACATCCTCCAAAAATGCTGTGGCCGATTTGAGGAGAGGGATAGAATAGGATTTCCTCTCTCGGGTCTTATTTTTAATATGGTTTTCCAGTTCGCTAAGCCAAAAATACATTGACCTAGCTACGGAGGTTGCAGCTATGTTCATTTTTATACCGAACATGGATGCTTCCCAACATTTTTTTAGGAGAGAATCCGCCTTCCTTTCCATCGGATCCTGTAATTGAGAGGAGTCCTCGAATGGAAGGGAGGTTTTCTTGACTACTTTCGCTACCTGGACGTCGATTTTCGGAGTTTCGTTAAATATCTTTACATCGGTTGGATCAAACAATCATCTGTTTTTGAACTCTCTGGATCCGTCCATTCATCCATGATCATATCTTTTTAGTTTTCGTTTACTGGGAACACTTTAGATTTTTTGGCTCTGAGTCCCCCCAAACATTTCATCTTGGACTGATCAAGGTTTTTGTTCAATGCCCATGGCGCCCAATAACTCCTCCATATTCTCAGATGAAAATAAGTATTTTTTACTGTCTTCCACTAGTTCTCCCTCTGATAGCGCGTCTACGTTCTGTCTAGAAGTGGAAGCCTCCTCGTCCATGTCCTCTGATTCAGAGGAGGATGGAGCGGACACCTTAGATTTTTTTGCAGATGGAGTAGGAAGGGCAGATCAGAGAGGATTTTATTTTGCTCTGGATCATTGATTTAACTTCTATAAGTATGGACGGTTGCTCCTCTTTTACAAGCTCGTTAATGCAGGCTTGGCAGAGCTTCTTTTTGTGATTTTCAGGTAGTCTCTTGCCACAAGTAGCACATCTAGGGACCTTTGCCTTTACTCCCTAAAAGAGGAGCAACTAGGTATCAGTGGACTATTAACAGTTAGCATGACATGATGATACACATTTTCCTCCCCACAGGGGAACTCGCGGTTGGAGTAGCCAAGGGGGCATCTGAATGAACCATTTGGTCTGCTGGGGTATCAGGGGCCAACATCAAGAACCTCACTCTGGAAACAGCAGTAGTCCCTTTAAACTGCCGCCTCTAAGTGCTGGTGTGGCATCTGACGTCATCATTGCGCATGACCCGGTTCCTAGCTCCGCCCCTCAGCCTCCTGCCAGAGCACAGCGCTGTGGCTTCACAGGGGTCTGCGTGCAGGAGGACCCTGCTGGACAGGAACAGGATACAGCTCCATATGTCTTCCTCTGCCCAGCTTTGGACTGAGCGGTCAGAGGGAATGGATAAAAAAATAAAAATCCCATAAGGTATTTAAAATAAACAAAAGGGTGATATTCTTCACCTCCCACAGAAGCTCTGAGGTGCACCCATAGGGACAGGAAACACTTAGGGTGAGAGTGGGTGGTGGCCTTTTAAACACTGTGTTCCTGCCCCTACAGAGGTCAAGGGGTCAATCTCCAGGTTAAGCCATCATGGTGGATGAAATGGAAAATCATTATGTAGCTGGCTGACATTAGCGATGTGCTAATGGCAGCAGAACATAACTGACTTGTATCTTCCTGCCTGCCGCCGTTAGCACTAAATAATGACTTTTGTAATATGCTAATGAGCCTCTAGGTGCTAGTTGGGCTAGCGCCTAAAGGCTCTGTCCTCTCACCATTTGGCATGCCCTTGTATCTGATTGACATCCTCTTTCTACTCTGTGCCCATAAAATCCTGCACCTGCGCCGTCCAGTTTAGAATTCAGTGCAGGCACAGTGAGGCAGCAAATCCTAAACATGACAGCGCGGGATTTTACAGGCACAGAGGAGAAAGAGGATGTCAATCACCAATACAAGGGCATGCCAAACTGAGGACAGAGCCTCTAGGTGCTGCAGCAACATCCCACTAGCACCTAGTGGCTCATTAGCATATGAGAAAAGTCATTATTTAGCGCTAACGGCAGCAGGAAGATACAAGTCAGTTATGTTCGGCTGACATTAGCACATGGCTAATGTCAGCCGGCTACATAACGATTTTTTGATGACAGAAAACCTTTAAGGGCATCTTGTAGAAAGTCTTCCTCCCTAAAGCAGAGACCTCCACATCGGTCCTGAGCAGTGAAGGTGCCTTTTAGCTCATTTCCTGTCCCAAGAAGGTCAAAGGGAACAACCTGCAGTGGTGCAGTCATTTGGGAGGATCCGATACCCCTCTAATGAGCAAGTCTATGGGTACAGCCAAAGAAATAGCTCAGTGATGCTACTGAAGATGTTAATGAAGTGAAACACAAGTCATTTGGGGCTCACTTGAGGTCTGGATGCTTGCCATGACTACTCAGTTATATTAAGGACACCACAACATAAAACATACCTGGTTTCTTTAATCAATCATTCAATAAAAAAAATTGACAGTCACATAATAAAAAGTCATAGGTTTATACCCAAGACCCCATCCCTCCCAGGCCAGAGGGCATGCAATTCATTGGCCCCTTAAGCTGTTTAGGGACCCAATCTCATCTTGAGGTATCTTTGATTTTGTTATTCAACCCCCCAACCCATCACACTGCCTGCAGTTTAGAACATTAGTTATCACTAGTGCCATAAGTATGGCACTCATTGTACAGCGGCAGATTCGTATATAAACCCGTACTGTCAATATGGGAACGGAATATTATTCAGCCCTCCATCCACAGTTGGGTTAATGCCCCTTTACCCTTCCAAACTGGAAGGCACTTCAGATAAAAACATCAAGTAGTGTAGACAAAAATAAAACCATTTCTTAAAAACAGACTCCGGAAGAATTAGGACATATGGATGGAATATTAGCTGCGGATCCGGCCCCCAGGTTAATTTTTCCAGTAGTCTTTAGTTTCACTGCCAGTCTCGTTCAGTATGGTTGTCCTCACAAGGGCTTCAGTAACAGCGTATGGGTCACAGTTGGCAGCCGGCCGACGATCTTCAAAGTAACCGAGTCCTTCCTGTCCAACCTGGCGGGGAATTCTAATACTGGCGCCGCGGTTCGCCACACCAGCTGAGAACTCGTGGATGCTGGAGGTTTCATGCTGACCGGTCAGACGTCGAGAGTTATCCTTTCCTCCACGTGGGTCGTAGACGCAGATGTGGTAATTATGGCGCTTACCCAGTTTCTCAATGGCATCTTCTATGTGTCTAAAGACAAAGAATGGACATGGTCAGATTATATGGCAAGGGAGTCTGATCCATTAGATATCACACACTAGATCAAAAGGCGCCATTAAAACATGCCACATGTGAAATCTGAAGCTTTAGAAGCAACTGGTAGTGATGCCACATGGAGTGTTTAAGCTCCTAGGTTATTGGAAGACTATTGGCCACATTCAGTATGAAATCAAGACCATCTAGGATATTTTAGAAGACTCACTTTAGGCCACCCTCCTTCCTCATCTCTGCAGTGCTGTAGTTTGTATGACATCCAGCTCCGTTCCAGTTTCCAGTCATGGGTTTGGGGTCAAGGGTTGCCACCACACCAAAATCTTCACATACTGTATCGAGAATGAATCGAGACATCCACAGATGGTCACCCATGTCTATGCCTTCACAAGGGCCAACCTGGAACTCCCACTGTAAGAAAGGAGAAAAAGGTCAATGCCAACTTCTGTAGTAGGATTCAATTCTTCAGAAACTCCAACTAGAAGATGTTTGAGACCCAGTCTTGTTGTAAACTAGACGGTCTAGAGGGGAAAGACTGATGTTGCAGAACTTGAGTGATAACTTTGTGGAAAATCCACATTCTACCAAGTTCCAAAGATCATTGACTTGATATCACATACCTGGGATGGCATAACTTCTGCATTTGTTCCACAGATTTTGACTCCAGCATACAGACAGGCCTTGTAATGACTCCTCACAATATCTCGGCCATATACCTTGTCAGCTCCAACACCACAATAGTAAGGTCCTGAGGAAAGTAAGAGCAGAGGACATTAAGACCAAATTTGATTCTGGTTCTTAGCCTTTAGAAGCCCCTGAGATGAGTAACTGCCTCATTCTGATTGACGCTTATTTTACACATCAAACTTTAAATAAATAGAGGCCGAATTGCAAGATCTACAAGTCCCTTTACTACTCAGATGACCAGATGTGTAGCCTGCAGCTAATGAGGAAGAGCCACAATGGTCCAATGGCAGAAGGCCTGGTGACCAGATGGTAATGTGTTAAGAACCCAGCATGGCTCACTGTCGCCCCTTACCTTGTGGTCCAGGGAAGCCATGATCAGGCCATCCATATGGGTGTCCATTGATTCCAAGTAAGGTGTATTCTTGCTCCATGCCAAACCACGGGATGTGGTCAGATACCATGTCCATAATCTTCTTACATGTGTGACGCAGGTTGTTTTCTGCAGAATATGAGAAGTTGTTGACACAAGAGGAACCACTGCCAGAGCAAAGCTCCCTACTGTGTACACTGGAAATAAGGCACGGCAGGTATCAGTCTGCAGACTCTACCCGGACATAGCCAACACACCACTCCAGAGATTACAGGGAGGAGTAATTTAAAGAGACAGACTTCTCAAAACATCTTACCTGCTGGTTTCCGGTTGTATTTTAGGACTTCACACATGACCAGCTTGTTGGGGTCAAGGCAGAATGGGTCTCTGAACATCTTCACGGGGACGAGGTACATGTCACTGTTGGAACCTTCAGCTTGGTAAGTACTTGACCCATCAAAATTCCATTCTGGGATCTCTAAAATGGAAGAGCATCTTAAACAAAATGGTAGACTTACACATCTCTGGTAACCTTCAACTTAAAGGCATCTCTTACTAGCACTTATTCCCCTCCCCAATCTACAGGATAAAGGAATAAGCATCTGATCGCTGGAGTCTAACCTCTCGAACCTCCCCAGAAATTAAGAGTCTGTTTGAATGGAGGTGGCGGTGCACCCGGGCACTCTACAATACTTTGGTTTTCCTGCAGCGCCACCACAGGAAAAAATAAATACTTCCTGCCAGGTTTCCATACAGATTGCAACTGATCACTGATGGTCCCATCCAGGCATGGGATTCAGCCAGTTCCCTCAGGTTCTCCAGATCCAGTTAAAATTACAGTAGCAGCTGCATTTTGAAAGATAGATATATATGGTGTATGTATATGTAAACCTGTGTCGTGACGCCGCGTGTCCGCCATTGAGTAGGGAACCTGTTAAAAATTTGAATCCCACCCCTGGTCCCAGAAGGACACTCTGCAATCAGCTTATTTTAAGTAGACCATTCCAACAAATTGGTGCTCAAATGACCTTTATTTAAAGGGTTTGTAGAGAGTTAGAAAAGCATGGCTTCTCTTCCAAAAGCAGCACCACCCCTGTCCTATCGGTGGTGTTAAACACTGCAGCTCATACCAGTCACTTCAATGAAGCTGCCGTGCCACAAATGGCCTGTAGACACTTGTTTGGAAGAGCAGCCAGGTTTTTCCCCAATCTTGTACAAAACCAGGCATGTGCAGGAAATGTCCTATACAGGACTCCTATCGTAAATCACCATTTTAAAGCAGGACACTTCTCATGGTCATAACCAAGACAAAGTTATTTGCCAAAAAACCAATTAAGGTACTTTGTTTCATGGTGCATTCTGGGACTAAATACCAACATAAAGGTTAATCTTCACTGGAATTTCTCCTTCAAACCCAGAGGCCAGATGTCTACCATAACTGAGGTTGGAGACCCTGCTGTACACAGGAGGGGGGATGTTATGGCATTCACAGCAGGACTGAGGGGGAGAGTGTTTTGTGTCTTACCTTCAACAGATTTGGGTTCGTAGTCCAAGGTCTTTGTCTTGCAGCGGACACCTTCTCCAGTTCCATCAATCCAGATGTACGTAACCTGGACCATATCCCCCTGGGGCAGCCTCATGTAGTGCTCTAGCACCCCCTTGTTGAGTCTGGAACTGTGTGACACAGACATGGTGGGATCTGCAACAGGAAAGAAACCGTTAGAGAAAGGGGGAAATGGTAGTGATGTGCCACCATTGTCCCAGATGGGAATACCCCTTTAACCAATTTACACCTGCAATGTGGTGTGATGGAAAAGTCATACAACGACCGGCTCAACCGGATTACAACAATAGGAAGGCCGACCAGACGATCCACATGGCAGAGCTGTGAACGTGGAGCCAGAACAGTCAGGAATGGCTTCAGACTAGAGAAGCCGGATTTGTCCTTTATACTTCATGAGGATTCAAATACTGCATGTGGGAATATACCCTTAACGCAGTACCCCCTTCTGAATCCCTTACAAAATGGAGGGGGCCCCACATCACAGCCAACGAGCAGTCCACCAGAGGGAGACAACCTCATCCATGTGTGATGTTTATGATGTCTAGGCACCAACCCCCTCCCCCCTATTCAGTACATGCCCCCTACCCCCAAAAAGGTTAGAATTTCTAAACCAGGTCATTGATGAAGCAGAATTTGGGGTAAACACCAGCTGGATGTGTACATGGGAGCAGATAGCCGCCCATCATCTGTCCCTAGGGATAGCAGGGGCCAGCCATCCTATGTACTAAGCCCTCATCTCCTGCAGGAGACAACCTCTACCCCCTCCCCAGATAGAACAGGAAAACTGGTTCTACAAGTTTGAGCCGGATCTCTCCCCCCCTCCCCATAGGTAAGGGAGGAGGGGGATTAACCAGCGCTGCCCCAGCAAGTGTCCAGCACAGACTTGTCTAGCAAAACAAGGGAGAATAAAGGGATTGCAGGAAACCCCCATCCCCCAGATACTTTGTAAAGCAAAAACACCACATGCAGCAGCAGGGATACAGAGACATGTAGCAGAGCTCAGCCAGTTATCATATAATGTTATGGAAAACTGGCAGAGCAAGATCACCATGAAGGGTATACTGTAACCAGCTCAGCTCTGCTGCATCTGTCATCTGTCTGCATCTAGAGCAATATCTAACCAAAAGTGGTTGATGTAGAAACAGATGACGAAATTTTAACACACGTGGCGAAACGGATCTCAATATTGCTTCCTCTTATTACTGCTGGGCTATTTGATAAAGGAAAGACCATTTCAGCTCTGCTACATCTAAAGAGCTAGTAAGGGCAAGAAATATATATATATCTGCAACTCCCTCATGGTATACATAAGTCTTTAGAGCCACGTTTTATAAGGTCTCCCCTATAAAGCCTCATTTCTATAGGCTCTGCCATTCTCTCCTTGATAAGTCAGATTTCTATAGAGTCTCCTTTGGCCTCCCCTACAGATATACATTTCCACCCATCTATAAGCTCCCCCTATAGATCCAACCGTCTATAGGCTCTCGCCCCCACCGCACAGAACTCTATAGGCTCTCCCCCCCCCCCCCCCCACACAGATCCACCCGTCTATAGGCTCTCCCCCACAGCTATAAGCTCCCCCTATAGATCCACCAGTCTATAGGCTCCCCCCCCCCCACAGAACTCTATAGGCTCTCCCCCCCCCACAGATCCACCCGTCCATAGGCTCTCCCCCCACAGCTATAAGCTCCCTCCCCACAGATCCACCCGTCTATAGGCTCTCCCCCCCAGAACTCTATAGGCTCTCCCACTCAGAACTCTATAGGCTCTTCCCCCCCCCCCCCCCACACAGATCCACCAGTCTATAGGCTCTCCCCCACAGCTATAAGCTCCCCCTATAGATCCACATGTCTATAGGTTCCCCCTGTTGCAGCTCAGCACAGGTCAAGGTTTGCATCACAATGAGGAGCACAGAAGGGCTTTTCCATGGGGCACCCACTGTAATGACCCCCCCAGCCTGGCATCATGCCCTGCAACCAGTTATATCACAACGTGTCAGACAGAACTTTCTCCGCTGCTTTACACTGGCCCAGTGCTCTCCTAATCCAGCGGTCATGTGAAGGGTTAATGCCCAGCCTACGTGGCAGCAGTCAGTACCAGCCCCCAGAGCCGCCATTACCTTAGTAGCAGCGGCAGCACGGGCCCCTCGGTCCTCAGGAATCAGATGTCAGAATCCCACAGCTAGCGGAGCCTGAGGCGGCAGCGGCATTTATAGACGCCGGGCCACGCCCATCTGGTGGGCGGGGCTGGATCTAGGTGCAGGGCACGCCCCCTCTCTCTCTCCCCCAAGGTGTGTACAGGGCTGTGTTATTGTATGCAGGACCTGTGCTGGCTGATGTGGCACAGGGTGACAGTGCCCGCCGTACTGCCCCCACGGGTGTGTTATTGTATGCAGGACCTGTGCTGGCTGATGTGGCACAGGGTGACAGTGCCCGCCGTACTGCCCCCACGGGTGTGTTATTAAAGGGGAACTCTGCTGACAACTACAATTGTCACTGTATACCTATAAACGTGGATGAGCGGCTTAAAGGGGTTTCTAGGATTTTAATACTGATGATCTATCTTCTGGATAGGTCACCAATATCTGATCGACACCCGGGACCCCCGCCGATCAGCGGTTTGAGAAGGCACCGATGCTTGCAGTAACGCCGCAGATCTAGGCCAGTGACCTCACATTCACTGGTCACCTGGCCTGGGCGCAGCTCAGCCCCATAGAAGTCAATGGAGCTTAGCGCGATACCAAGCATAACCACTAGACAATGGGCGGCGCTGTGTTTTATGAGCTGAGAGAAGGCCACAGCGCTCCGGTGTCTTCTCAGACCCCCACCCATCAGATACGTATGACCGATCCTGAGGATAGATCATCAGTATAAAACACTTGAAAAAAACCTTTAACTTTAGCCGGAGAAAGATGAGCGCCTTTAGAGATAAGCGGTGATAGAGACGTCTGGCCGCCGCTTATACCCCTGTCCCTATTGAAATGAAAGTGCTCCATCCAATACCAGGCAGTGATGGTCAGAGGGAGTGGGGGGCAGGGACATCGGCTCCGGCAAATTTACTGGGGGTCATTTATAACAGGATTTGAGACTTTTTTGGCGGTTTACACTGCGTTCAACAATGGGGGGCGACCCTGGCAAACCTACTAAAATTTACGTCTGGGAGCGGGTGTAAATGTTGGCAAAAAACTGCCAGACTGCCATAGATTCGCTGACGAGGCGCAGACCTCGCCCTAGATTAGCCGAACCTTACAGCAGTGTAGGGGAAGGGGGTATAAAAAGTCGGTCTTAGTTAATGACCCCCACTATCAGGGGTCGGAGTGGAGACCTGTGATGCCATGGAATGAATGTAAGTGCCAGAGAAATGCTGGGAGATGTGGTTCTCCCCGTTATACCTCCTCCCTGCTTAGTGGAAGGGAAATATGTTATGTAACTGGGACTGTATGTTAGAGGGGCTGAAGGGAGGGGAGGGTGTTATTTACATGGGACTGTATGTTAGAGGGGCTGAAGGGAGGGCAGGGTGTTATTTACATGGGACTGTATGTTAGAGGGGCTGAAGGGAGGGGTGTTATTTACATGGGACTGTATGTTAGAGGGGCTGAAGGGAGGGGTGTTATTTACATGGGACTGTATGTTGGAGGGGCTGAAGGGAGGGCAGGGTGTTATTTACATGGGACTGTATGTTAGAGGGGCTGAAGGGAGGGGTGTTATTTACATGGGACTGTATGTTGGAGGGGCTGAAGGGAGGGCAGGGTGTTATTTACATGGGACTGTATGTTAGAGGTGCTGAAGGGAGGGCAGGGTGTTATTTACATGGGACTGTATGTTGGAGGGGCTGAAGGGAGGGGAGGGGTGTTATTTACATGGGACTGTATGTTAGAGGTGCCGAAGGGAGGGAAGGGTGTTATTTACATGGGACTGTATGTTAGAGGGGCTGAAGGGAGGGGTGTTATTTACATGGGACTGTATGTTAAAGGGGCTGAAGGGAGGAGAGGGTGTTATTTACATGGGACTGTATGTTAGAGGGACTGAAGGGAGGAGAGGGTGTTATTTACATGGGACTGTATGTTAGAGGGGCTGAAGGGAGGGCAGGGTGTTATTTACATGGGACTGTATGTTAGAGGGGCTGAAGGGAGGGGAGGGTGTTATTTACATGGGACTGTATGTTAGAGGGGCTGAAGGAGGGGATTTAAGTTATTTAAATGGAACTGTATCATATAGAAGACTGGTGGGAGAGGACTGGTGTTATTTACATGGGACTGCATGGTATGGAAGACTGGAGGGAGAGGACAGGCATTATAATTTATGGGGGCTCTACAGAGAGGATTATAACTCCAGGGGGTACTGCAGGGGGCGTTGTAATTACAGGGGGCAGTGGTGACGGGCATTACTACTGAGGGCTCCATAGAAGTGCCTTATAGATTGGCCTTATTGGTACTGCGGGCACTGTAGGGGTACTATAATGGGGGGTGGGGGGGCTTCCGCCTAGCAGTGAGCCCGGTGACGTCACCTGCACTAATGGATAGGCTTTAGCGCTACCTTTACAGCAAAGGCCAAGGGAGAGCATCAGAGTATGAAATGTCAGAGGGGCTGAGGCGGGAGAAGGGGATATGTCCGGGGTCAGCTCTGAACCCGGACAACTGCTTTATAGGGCATCTGTCAGCAGTTTTGTACCTATGACACTGGCTGACCTGTTACATGTGCGCTTGGCAGCTGAAGGCATCTGTGTTGGTCCCATGTTCGTATGTGCCCGCATTGCTGAGAAACATTGAGTTTTATTATATGCAAATGAGCCTCTAGGAGCAAATACGGCCCTGGCTCCACAGCAGCAGCAGGATGTAGTGGCACACATTACACTGCTACTGTGAAGGGGGCACATATCTGGGCACAACTATTCTGAAGGTGGCACATATCTGGGCATAACTATTGTGAAGGGGGCACATATCTGGGCACAACTATTGTGAAGGGGGCACATATCTGGGCATAACTACTGTGAAGGGGGCACATATCTGGGCATAACTATTGTGAAGGGGGCACATATCTGGGCATAATTATTATGAAGGGGGCACAGTGTGGGCATAACTACTATGTGCA
This sequence comes from Bufo bufo, assembly GCF_905171765.1. Taxonomy (NCBI): domain Eukaryota; kingdom Metazoa; phylum Chordata; class Amphibia; order Anura; family Bufonidae; genus Bufo; species Bufo bufo. The sequence continues at coordinate 13,246,232 of NC_053396.1, read as the reverse complement.
GGCACAAAGGGGGAATAATTACTATATGGGGGCATTAAGGGGACTGTGTATAGTGATGCTTTGGGCGGAGTTAGAGGCGTGGCCTAGTATGACAAATCTATCCATATATACATACTGTAAGCATATTGATCCATATTCACAAGATGTTTTTTATTTGCACATATATGTTTATGTTTGTGGTTTTCGGGGGCCCCAGGTACATTCCTCGCCCACGGGCCCTCTGCTGTCTGTGTCCGCCCCTGCTGCAGCCTGATCCTTTTCTCCCCCAACACTTGCTGTCATGCGAGAGTCGGGATGCCCCCATACACATAGGAAGGCCGGCCGATCCCAGTGAAGCTAGCGCACTCCCGCACTCACACTGTTGCGAAACTACAAATCTCAGCATGCACAGATGTTCTCACAACCTCCTTGTAAGTGAATGGAGCATGCTGGGAGTTGTAGTTTCATAACAGCTGGAGCGCCGGAGGTTGCCTCCCCCGATCTAGTGTGTATAGCCAGCTCAATTGTCTGATTCTCTCCCGGATTTAAGCCGGAGATCTCTCCTGATCCCCCGTACACATGGATATCTCTCCTGATCCCCCGTCCACATGGAGATCTCTCCTGATCCCCCGTACACATGGAGATCTCTCCTGATCCCCCGTACACATGGAGATCTCTCCTGATCCCCCGTACACATGGAGATCTCTCCTGATCCCCCGTACACATGGAGATCTCTCCTGATCCCCCGTACACATGGAGATCTCTCCTGATCCCCCGTCCACATGGAGATCTCTCCTGATCCCCCGTACACATGGAGATCTCTCCTGATCCCCCGTACACATGGAGATCTCTCCTGATCCCCCGTCCACATGGAGATCTCTCCTGATCCCCCGTCCACATGGAGATCTCTCCTGATCCCCCGTCCACATGGAGATCTCTCCTGATCCCCCGTCCACATGGAGATCTCTCCTGATCCCCCGTCCACATGGAGATCTCTCCTGATCCCCCGTCCACATGGAGATCTCTCCTGATCCCCCGTACACATGGAGATCTCTCCTGATCCCCCGTACACATGGAGATCTCTCCTGATCCCCCGCACACATGGAGATCTCTCCTGATCCCCCGTACACATGGAGATCTCTCCTGATCCCCCGCACACATGGAGATCTCTCCTGATCCCCCGTACACATGGAGATCTCTCCTGATCCCCCGTACACATGGAGATCTCTCCTGATCCCCCGCACACATGGAGATCTCTCCTGATCCTCCGCACACATGGAGATCTCTCCTGATCCCCCGCACACATGGAGATCTCTCCTGATCCCCCGCACACATGGAGATCTCTCCTGATCCCCCGCACACATGGAGATCTCTCCTGATCCCCCGTACACATGGAGATCTCTCCTGATCCCCCGTCCACATGGAGATCTCTCCTGATCCCCCGTCCACATGGCGATCTCTCCTGATCCCCCGTCCACATGGAGATCTCTCCTGATCCCCCGTACACATGGAGATCTCTCCTGATCCCCCGTACACATGGAGATCTCTCCTGATCCCCCGTACACATGGAGATCTCTCCTGATCCTCCGTCCACATGGAGATCTCTCCTGATCCCCCGTACACATGGAGATCTCTCCTGATCCCCCGTCCACATGGAGATCTCTCCTGATCCCCCGTCCACATGGAGATCTCTCCTGATCCCCCGTACACATGGAGATCTCTCCTGATCCCCCGTACACATGGAGATCTCTCCTGATCCCCCGCACACATGGAGATCTCTCCTGATCCCCCGCACACATGGAGATCTCTCCTGATCCCCCGCACACATGGAGATCTCTCCTGATCCCCCGTACACATGGAGATCTCTCCTGATCCCCCGTACACATGGAGATCTCTCCTGATCCCCCGCACACATGGAGATCTCTCCTGATCCTCCGCACACATGGAAATCTCTCCTGATCCCCTGCACACATGGAGATCTCTCCTGATCCCCCGCACACATGGAGATCTCTCCTGATCCCCCGTACACATGGAGATCTCTCCTGATCCCCCGTACACATGGAGATCTCTCCTGATCCCCCGTACACATGGAGATCTCTCCTGATACCCCGTACACATGGAGATCTCTCCTGATCCCCCGCACACATGGAGATCTCTCCTGATCCCCCGCACACATGGAGATCTCTCTTGATCCCCCGCACACATGGAGATCTCTCCTGATCCCCCGTACACATGGAGATCTCTCCTGATCCCCCGTCCACATGGAGATCTCTCCTGATCCCCCGTACACACGGAGATCTCTCCTGATCCCCCGTACACATGGAGATCTCTCCTGATCCCCCGTACACACGGAGATCTCTCCTGATCCCCCGTACACATGGAGATCTCTCCTGATCCCCCGTCCACATGGAGATCTCTCCTGATCCCCCGTCCACATGGAGATCTCTCCTGATCCCCCGTACACACGCACTCTCGGCCAAACATGCATTTGTTGGTTCCTGCTCTTTCCAATGTCCTTCATGGATCGGTTTCTCAACATTTTCAAGTTCTATTTGCTTTCAGTGAATGGAAACCTTGTTGCAGCCGCCTGATGCTTCTCACAGGTGGATACAATTGTCTCCATTGCTACATTGTATCAGGAGACCAGGAGAGGACAGAGGTCTGTGCGGCTGCTCCGGACACACGGGTGAGTCACGCTCTGGACGCACATGTAACGGTTGCGGGGCCGAGAAGCAAACTGTTGTGGTTTCACCGGTGCAGATGGAAGCGCTTTGGGGGTCATTTACTAGCTAGCTACGTCAGTTGCATCGGACTTGTATGGGTGAGGCGAGTGACGTAGGGGGTCATTACAAAGAACGGCAGCGGCCACGCATCCCTGGAAATGAAGGGTCAGACATGTTGAACTCTTAGGCCTCTTTCACACAAGCGAGTTTTCCGCACGGGTGCAATACGTGACGTGAACGCAAAGCACCCGCACTGAATCCTGACCCATTCATTTCAATGAGCGTTGTTTTTCACGCATCAGTTCTGCGTTGCGTGGAAATCACAGCATGTTCTATATTCTGCGTTTTTTATGCAGCACTGGCCCCATCTAAGTGATTGGGGCTGCGTGAAAAAAACGCATCCGCAAGCAAGTGCGGGTGCGATGCGATTTTCACTGATGGTTGCTAAGAGATGTTGTTTGTAAACCTTTGCAAAATCGCCCGTTCGTGTGAACGGGGCCTTAGGCCTCGCCCACATAAAAAGCGTACATGTTTCATCCGTGAAGATGTCCGTGAAGGATCCGTGTGTCCGTTCTTACCACCTGTGTGTCATCCGTAATTCACTGACGTTGCTGAGACCCTTCACAAAGCCGCAGCGGGAGCTGAACCTACAACTAGTGTTGAGCGAACTTGTGTTTTAAGTTCGGCGTCTAAAGTTCGGGATCAGTTTATCAAAGAATCGCATTATGGATTCCGCTACCACGGACCATATGGTCCGTGGTAGTGGAATCCATGATACGATTCTTCGATAACCCAAACTTTAAACGCCCCCTTAAAACACAAGTTCGCTCAACACCACCTACAACGGGTCCGTATTAAAACCCACAGAATTTCTGCCGTGGTATATGCAGTGGATTTTGTCGCAGACCCTAAATATGCCCATTCTATGTTTCCCTTAGGCTATTTCAGTGTTTTGCGGTCCGTTTTTCACGGATCCGTTGTTCCGTTTTTTTTTTTTCGTTGTGTTTCCTTTTCCGTTCCGTTTTTCCGTATGGCATATACAGTATACAGTAATTACATAGAAAAAATTGGGCTGGGCATAACATTTTCAATAGATGGTTCCGCCAAAACGGAACGGATACGGAAGAGATACGGATGCATTTCTGTATGTGTTCCGTTTTTTTTTTTTTTTTTGGAGCCACGGAACGTGATTTGCGGGCAATAATAGGACATGTTCTATCTTCTAACGGAATGGAAAAACGGAAATACGGAAACGGAATGCATACGGAGTACATTCAGTTTTTTTTGCGGAACCATTGAAATGAATGGTTCCGTATACGGAACGCAAAAAACGGCCTGCAAAACGGAAAAAAAAACGGTAGTGTGAGAGAGGCCTAGCAGATATGGGGGAACAGTAGGGCCGGGGTTCTGCCTGCAGGTGTACAGATAAGTGCGTGCATGTCGTCCTGCTTGTCATGCGTCACAGCCTGCGGGGCGAGTCAATTATGTTTATAAGGAACGGTCTTAGACATGAGCCTCTCGGGAGGGGCAGAGAGGAGTCACGCTGTGACGTCCTCGCATGCAAAGTGGATTCCTCAGCGCCATCACTGCTCTCAACTGTTCACGATGAGGTGTTTCCTCTTTTTGAGACGCAAATTAGCCACTTGGCATTTGGAAAGACGGACACACCCGCCCGACACAGACAAAAACATCCCATTATCACATCACTGACTGCACACATTACATACATGTAGGCGGAACTTGCCGGTTGTTGGCATGGAGTGTCTATGGGAGTCCCCCGACTTTACCCCTACAGCAGATATCAGGGGTGATAAGTAGTGTTGAGCGAACTTCTGTTTTAAGTTCGGCGTCTAAAGTTCGGCTTCCGGTTAGCGGAGAATCCCGATATGGATTCCGAATTCCGTTGTGGTCCGTGGTAGCGGAATCAATAATGGCCGATTATTGATTCCGCTACCACGGACCACAGCGGAATTCGGAATCCATATCGGGATTCTCCGCTAACCGGAAGCCGAACTTTAGACGCCGAACTTAAAACAGAAGTTCGCTCAACACTAGTCCTAACACTAGGACCCCCCCCCCCCCCGATCATGAGAACAGGGTTCCCCCCAAAATGGATGGCTATGCGTGCTGACAATTCTGAGTTCCAGAGACGAGACTTTTACTAAGAATGACACGACGGTCTTTTTAGTTCCTTTTGCTCTGGCCTTGCTGCTGGAAGATGCGCCTAATTTTTGATGAGGTGTCCACGTCGTCATAATCTAGACGTGTCTAGCGGCAGCGCAGAGGGAGAAACTAAGACCGGCGTAAAAAGGCTGCAAAATCTGGGGTAGAGTTTCTGCAACTTTACTGCCTTTTTACGGGCATAACATTAGTAAATTTGCCGGAACCAGTGCCCTCGTCCATCCCCCGGCGTGCCGCCCCCGCCACTTCTTCCACACTCCTTTGTGTCGGAAGCATCATTAAAACACCCATGTAACAAATATAGTCACGTGGGCATTTAAAAAGTTGCAAAAAAGGGGAAATGTGACAATTCTACATCCAGAATAGGCGTAAAACTGTTAGTAAATGACCCCCTGGCTATTTCCGCCACTCCCATAGAGATGAATGCTGCGCGGCGAGGACCAGCACCTGCGCAGGGAATGAACCGGTATGTCGTCCTACAACGCCCGGCGTGTCAAAACTGTGACTAAGAATTTACTCCTCAGGATAGGCCGCCAATATCGGATGGGCGGGGGTGAATGGGAGCAGCTACATAATGGGCGGAGCTGTGTAGACCCAGGATCGGAGTAACCCCAAAACTGCTGACTGCCGGGGGGTGGAGAGGGTATCGGACCCTCGCTGATCTGATATTGAGGGCCTATCCTGAAGGAAGGCTATCAGTATCAAAATCCTGGACATCCCCTTTAAAGAAATCCCCTTAAAGGGGCTGTATCATTTGGATCAGCTGTTCTCCCCAGGTCTCACTCCCAGCACGTAGTTGATTTTGCTGTCCATTGAGAAGCATGGCTGTCCCTGTAACACCAGGGGTTCATGGAAAGGGGGAACCTGTGCAGAAGACATCCATATGGTCTATTGGTCAGGGTTGGCTTTATGGGACGACCCCTTTAAAAGGGTTGTTCGAGTGTTTGATACTGATGAGGTCAGGGTTTGATTCCCAGCACCACCACCGATCATCTATTTGAGGAGGCTGCAGTACCTTACAGCTTACCAAGCACAGCGCCGTCCATTAGATAGTGGCCTTGCTCGGTATTGCCGGCCTAGGCTCCTTCACTAGGACTAGGTCAGGTGACCAATGAATGTGACATCACTGTCCTAGGAAGATTCTGCAGTGCTCACCAGGGCACCGCATCCTCCTCAAACAGCTGGCAATGACCACAGTGTCCCCCTTATATCCCAGGCCGGCGGAGAAGCCGCTAAAGCAGCTGTACAGTGCAATGACGACATCAAACAGCTCCTCTTATCTCAGCTTCCTGGGCCCCTGCATGTGTGATATAAGGCAGTGGAATATAAGGGTTCCCCCATCTTGTTCTGATTAAAATTCCTTAATATATCTTTATGGCTTTCGGAGCGAAGTTTTTCTGATACTAAGCTTTAAATCTCCTATAATGATAGATGTCTGTTTGCCTGCAGCCACCACTAGAGGGAGCTCACTCCATACATCTTATTGAGTTCAATTTATAAATCTATGCACTAAGCTCCCCCTAGTGGTGGTTGAAGGAAGTCAGGATTTTCTCTTTTGTTTCTAGGTACAAAAATGATATTATAATTTAGATCTAGAATTTTAGATCTGTTTCATTACAAGGAGATATTATATTTTATCTATGTCTACCAGGAGAGAAGTACAAACAAGACGTCCTTCTGCCAGCCACACAGGGACGTCATTTCTTCTGAGCTCATTTCTTCCTGTTTAACAAGCAGTTTTTTGTTTTGTTTTTGGGGGAATGTGACCTCTCACCTTTCCTCTCTGGGACAAAGGGCCGGTGGGGGATGCTGCTGACTATGGAGCTCTTGTTACAGATCTCTGTATCTTCCTATGGGGGAGGCAGGCAATAGGCAGATACAGAGAGCAGACCTCGCCCCCTCCGTCAAACACCCATGGCGTCTATTGACTGCAGTATTTAAGGAGTTAAGTGATCGGAGGCCTTCATCAGTGATCGATGCCTAAGTTTATTAGGATCAACCTGGGCATCAGGATTCTACTGTGCGGCGAATCAGAAGAAGTCAATAAAGAGCGCCATCCTCCGATAAGTTGGCATGAGGGGCATGTAGTGGTCGGTCAAGGCTTCCATCTTCTTATGGGCTACGGGTTATAGGATGATCTAAGATGTTAGCGACCTGCCAGAAATGGGGAGATGCCTCGGCTATTCGTAGAGGTACACGATGAGGCGTGAGTTACAAGGTGCCTCATTGGTGTCACTCTCCGCCATGACTTCGGTCTCCAGCGCACACAGACTGGCGCCTCTTACAGAAGGACACAATAACGCATGATGAAAGCTCGCATTCTGCCGGTAACAATAGACCTGATGAAATCGCCGCAGCGCAGGCGAAACTGCTGGGCTGGAAATCCTGTGTTCTCAGTAACAGGAGAAGCTAAAAACATGTTATTATTCTGCGTCCTCCAATCAGCCCGCGCCACAGCCACCATAAAAGATGGTTGTCCTCACCATTGTGCAGCACAGAAATGCTAGTTGCCGGGCGGAACAATGCATACGTCCCCAGCCTATAGGAGAAGGCACCTATAGGGCCGCCGCGCCCGCTGTGGAGTCACAGCTCTGAAATGGAGCCTCCTCTTTCTAGCAAAATGCAGAGGTTTATTTTTAGCCCTTTAAGATTTTTCTGTATTAATAGCTCCATACAGTGACCAAATAATAGTGCTGTAGAGTAACAAAATAAGTGTTTTACAGTAACCAAATAGTGCTGCACAGTAACCTAATAATAGTGCCGTACAGTAACCAAATAGTGCCGTACAGTAACCAAATAATAGTGCCGTACAGTAACCGAATAGTGCCGTACAGTAACCAAATAATAGTGCTGTACAGTAACCAAATAGTGCCGTACAGTAACCAAATAATAGTGCTGTACAGTAACCAAATAGTGCCGTACAGTAACCAAATAATAGTGCCGTACAGTAACCAAATAGTGCCGTACAGTAACCAAATAATAGTGCCGTACAGTAACCAAATAATAGTGCCGTACAGTAACCCAAAAATAGTGCCGTACAGTAACCAAATAATAGTGCCTAATAACAGTGACTAATAACAGTGATTAAATAATAGTGCTGTAGAGTAAATAGTGCCGTACAGTAACCAAATAATAGTGCTGTACAGTGACTAATAGTGTTATACAGTGATTAAAAGTGCTGTAGAGTAAATAGTGCCGTATAGTCACCAAATAGTGCTGTACAGTAACCAAAGAATAGCATTTTACAGTAACCAAATAATGCTGTAAAGTAACCATATAATGCCATACAGTAGCCAAATATATGGCATTATTATATTGCCACTGTATGTCAGTAATAATAGTGCCATATGCTGCACATTGCCTGAATATTTCCGACTTATATGGCAGTATTAAATGGGTCCTGTAAGTCACAAGTAATAGCGGCATATAGGAGTGACCCTCATGTCCTATTACTAGCCCTATCAGCCCCTATATCAGTGATGGCTCCAGCTGTGGAGAAACCTGCCCCGCACAGGGGCCACTGAAGCATCTGTACAGACGCCGGGAGGTTCTGCAGCAGCGACAGGACGACTGGGACTAAAGTTACTCTGAGCCACAGCTGTTGTGTAAGGGGCCTCCACATGTCTGTGCCTCACAGTCCAGGAATCCGCCGCACTGACGCCCCCTCCTCTGTAGGTCATGGAGAAATCAGATGTGGAACAGGACGTACCGTACGTCACACGTCCCAGTCCTGTACTCCCAGTATCCCTATAGTCATCCTGGAAAACCAGATGAGGGCCCCTCCTAACAGACAAACACTGCCTAAAAGTGTCCAACTGTGGACCGTCCCTTTAAGAAGAACCACCACCAATGAACGTTGTCAGTAGGTCTGTCATGGACACTGACGTCTCATCATACGGCATTCTGCTCTCCAGCATGCCAGAGAACAAACTGGTTCCATTGGCAGCCTCGCCTTAAAGGGGTTCTGCCAAGATGGATGTAATAAACAAAGGTCAGACATCATATAGCACATGACAACCTCGTTCTAACAAAGCCAGAACCAGCCCTGTACCTCACATGGATCCAGAGATCTCCCCATACATTGCTCCAATTGTTCTGCTAGATTTATTTCAGGCAGCTCAGGGTGTGTCTTTCCGCTGAGGCTCTCTCCCTATCACAGCTCAGGGGTGTGTCTTTTCCGCTGAGGCTCTCTCCCTATCACAGCTCAGGGGTGTGTCTTTTCCGCTGAGGCTCTCTCCCTATCACAGCTCAGGGGTGTGTCTTTTCCGCTGAGGCTCTCTCCCTATCACAGCTCAGGGGTGTGTCTTTTCCGCTGAGGCTCTCTCCCTATCACAGCTCAGGGGTGTGTCTTTTCCGCTGAGGCTCTCTCCCTATCACAGCTCAGGGGTGTGTTCTTTCCGTTGAGGCTCTCTCCCTATCACAGCTCAGGGGTGTGTCCTTTCCGCTGAGGCTCTCTCCCTATCACAGCTCAGGGGTGTGTCCTTTCCGTTGAGGCTCTCTCCCTATCACAGCTCAGGGGTGTGTCTTTTCCGCTGAGGCTCTCTCCCTATCACAGCTCAGGGGTGTGTTCTTTCCGTTGAGGCTCTCTCCCTATCACAGCTCAGGGGGGTGTGTCCTTTCTGCTTAGGCTCTCTCCCTATCACAGCTCAGAGATGTGTCCTTTCCGCTGAGGCTCTCTCCCTATTACAGCTCGGGGGGGGGGGGGGGGGGGGGGTCCTTTCTGCTATAGCCACAGCTAACATGAGATATGGCTGGTGCCAAAGACCTCATTTGGTGGCTCAGCTTCCATGAGAGCAACGTATTGGCTTATTGAAATCCTACTGCCTGATCCTTGCTTCCTTTTGGGACACCGCCCCAGTATAGGTCATCCATATTGTACCTGTGGGGGTAGGACCCTGGCACCCTAACAATCAGCCGTTGGAAGAGGCCGCGGTGGTAATTTGGTGGAACTCTGCCCCTAAATAAAATCTGTATTAGGCCCCCATTTATAATACCGGTGTTGGTCTATGCAGCGAAGGGGCCTTTAGGCACCCCTCAGGTCCTAGCGCCCAGTTGCAGCCCGCCACCTCTGCAGGCCTCAACTGTTGTCCCTTTTGCAAAAAATGGCCTCCACAGCTGGATAGAAGCAGTATGACCAAACTCCTGCTGCTGCTTTGACCTCCGATTTACTAACCTATGGCTGATTTGGGTGAAAATCACCTAAAAAAAAACAACCTACAAACTCTATACAAATAAAATTTCATGATCAGCAAATTAGCAAAAAAAAAAAGTCAGATCTGACAAAAAAATGAGCAGCGTGAAGAGGATTTTAATGCAAACGTCAGCGCTGTGACATAACAACTTGTTTTCTGGGGGATGATGCAGCTTGTGGTGTAACCACAGCAGCCGGAGCTGATGATGCCGACTGTCCGCCCGCACACAAACGGCATAGATAGCCCAATTTTCCCACAGCCGCCCCTTCCCTCCCTGAGGATATAACGTCTTGTGATCTGCCACATGTTTCTAATAGGAAAGGACATGTTTGTTCAGGGGATCTCCGGCACTCCCATAGAGCTGAATGAAGAGGCAGCGGGGACCCCTTTAATGCCCGATCCTGATACGTTGTTCATAAAGCTATAATATATATTAGGGTTGTAGAGTCCCGGCCTCGTAGTAGAACTGAACCCCCTGCAGGTATATGATGACTCAGTGAGTGGGGGGAGTGCACATATCATTTGTTGCACTGGTGGAGGGGGGCTCCGCCTTAAAAGGGTCCTCTCACTACAGCAAATGGCATTTATCATGTAGCGGAAGTTAATACAAGGCACTTACTAATGTATTGGGATTCTCCCTATTGCTTCCCTTGCTGGCTGGATTCGTTTTTCCATCACATCTGTATCAGAGGGCTTTGTCCAAACCAGAAACATCTTTTAGCTACAAACCCTGATCTTTGTGTCTGCCTGGAAGTGCATCAGTCTCTGGGAACATCTGTGGCCCTGAAACATTATTACTCTGTTTATTTGTCAGAAACTCAGGAAGAAGAAAAAACGCCAACTCGGGTATTTACCCAGTGACACGACCCAGGAGCGCAGCGCAGCACCTGGCTCATAGAGACGATCCCTGCAGACTCAACATAAGAACGACATAAAAAATATAAACCGCCACTTGTGTCCTAAAACATTACACCGAGCTGTAGAGAAATATACATGGACTGCAGCATGTCAGACATTTATGTAGCGGAATGTGAAGGCCAATTTACACCCATTGCCTACACTCACCTAAAGAATTATTAGTGCCCCCATACTAATACGGTGTTGGACCCCCTTTTGCCTTCAGAACTGCCTTAATTCCACGTGGCGTTGATTCCACAAGGTGCTGATGGCATTCTTTAGAAATGTTGGCCCATATTGATAGGATAGCATCTTGCAGTTGATGGAGATTTGAGGGATGCACATCCAGGGCACGAAGCTCCCGTTCCACCACATCCCAAAGATGCTCTATTGGGTTGAGATCTGGTGACTGTGGGGCCATTTTAGTGCAGTGAACTCATTGTCATGTTCAAGAAACCAATGTGAAATGATTGGAGCTTTGTGACATGGTGCATTATCCTGCTGGAAGTAGCCATCAGAGGATGGATACATGTTCTCATTCTGTTTACGCCAAATTCGGACTCTACCATTTGAATGTCTCAACAGAAATCGAGACTCATCAGACCAGGCAACATTTTTCCAGTCTTCAACAGTCCAATTTTGGTGAGCTCGTGCCAATTGTAGTCTCTTTTTCCTATTTGTAGTGGAGATGAGTGGTACCCGGTGGGGTCTTCTGCTGTTGTAGCCCATCCGCCTCAAGCTTGTGCGTGTTGTGGCTTCACAAATGCTTTGCTGCAGACCTCGGTTGTAACGAGTGGTTATTTCAGCCAACGTTGCTCTTCTATCAGCTTGAATCAGTCGGCCCATTCTCCTCCGACCTCTAGCATCCACAAGGCATTTTTGCCCACAGGACTGCCGCATACTGGATGTTTTTCCCTTTTCACACCATTCTTTGTAAACCCTAGAAATGGTTGTGTGTGAAAATCCCAGTAACTGAGCAGATTGTGAAATACTCAGACCGGCCCGTCTGGCACCAACAACCATGCCACGCTCAAAATTGCTTAAATCACCTTTCTTTCCCATTCTGACATTCAGTTTGGAGTTCAGGAGATTGTCTTGACCAGGAGCACCCCCCCTAAATGCATTGAAGCAACTGCCATGTGATTGGTTGACTAGATAATTGCATTAATGAGAAATAGAACAGGTGTTCCTAATATTTCTTTAGGTGAGTGTTCATAGCTGATATCATTTCGGATCTCGTAAGAGGCCTCCAGGGAAAGCATTATCAAGGATCCTTCTTTTGGCAAGAGGAAATACCGCCGACAGGTGAGAGGTGAAATGGACAGTAATTCTTTATTATATTGTACTGTATGATAGCTAAAGCCATAGAGTACAAATAACAGTGCCATACTGTGCCGAAATAATACTACAGTGCGCAGATAATACCACCATAGCCATAGAGTGTGCAAATATCAGTGCCATAATAATACTAACATATAGTGCACATATAACTCCACCCCAATCCCATCGTAGCCATAGAGTGTGCAAATAACAGTGCCATACTGTGCCAAAATAATATTAACATATAGTGCGCGGATAATACCACCATATAGTGCCCATATGGTGGCCAAAACAATTCTACCATACAGTGTTAGACCGCTATTCACAGGGTAGGGGATAAGTGTGTAATCGGCTGGGGTACAACCCTTGGGGCCCCCACCAATTACGAGACTGGGGCCCCGTGTTCCACTATTTGAATAGAGTGCGCGCTGATGCTCTATGGGGCTGTCAGAGATGGCCCAGCACTTGCCCTCCGCTTTCTCCGGCAGCCCAGTTGAGTTGAATGGGACGCACACGATCGGACTCCTGCCCAATCTTGTGGATAGGGGATATGTTGTTGTGATAGGACAACCCCTTTAAGACTTCCTCTTACAAGATCATTTTCATGTACTCAGTACCACTACTGACCACTAGGTGGCATGTAGATGTTTTTCCGTATAAACCCTCTGTGCAGACTGCGTTGTTTGTTAATCGCTCTAAGGCAGTATACATATATACCGTCCCCTTAACTACCAGAACATGGCGTAATAACACAAGTGGAAAGCCTGATATTTCTCCTTTCATGGTTCAGATTCTGCCGCCGCTTGCTCCGGGAATCTTGTGTTCTTTCCTCTTGTATTCCCTCCAGTTCTAACATTTGGCAGGCAGAGGTCTATTTTCTGAGCAGCTGCATATGGCGAAAAGAAAATGCGCAAATGTTTTAGTCTAAATGTCCCTTTTATTTTCTAAATATTCAGTGTTGTCACAACTACTGAAGCCCTTAAAGGGGTTGTCATAAAAAAAAAAAGTCCCACTCCTCCATCCCCCTCCATTGAAGAAAGCAGCTGCAAGAAGCACAACGCCTTCTAGAGGATCCGATATGTCAGTACATTATATGGAAGGCTCATTGAGCACCATATAATGCTGCAGGCGCCCTGATGATTACCACAGCAGTGGTTGCAGTAATCATGTATACCGTCTGGTGGGGGCAGGGACGATAGACACATTCCCACCATGCTTCAGCAAGCAGCACACATTTCATAGATCAGCTACCCCCGCCACTCTAGCTGTTCAGGAACTACAACTCCCAGAATGCTTAATTCACTTCTATGGCAGTTAGAACAGCTGAGCATGTTTGCATGCTGGGAGTTGTAGTTTCACAGCAGCTGGAGTACTGAAGGATGCCTATCCCTGTCATAGTCCTTTGAACCTGGATGGAGATTCCGTGACCATTTTTGCCCTATAATGAGCAATGCACTTTGTATTATCTGCCAAGATAGTGAAGGAAGGGAAATCACAACTACTCTGAGGACATGTTTGGACTATTATTCCTACTATACTACTGCTCCTATGTACAAGAATATAACTACTATAATACTGCTTCTATGTATAAGAATATAACTACTATAATACTGCCTCCTATGTACAAGAATAACTACTATAATACTGCTCCTATGTATAAGAATATAACTACTATAATACTGCTATGTACAAGAATATAACTACTATAATACTGCTCCTATGTACAAGAATATAACTACTATAATACTGCCTCCTATGTACAAGTAAATAACTACTATAATACTGCTCCTATGTACAAGATTATAACTACTATAATACTGCTCCTATGTACAGGAATATAACTACTATAATACTGCTCCTATGTACAAGAATATAACTACTATAATACTGCCTCCTATGTACAAGAATATAACTACTATAATACCGCCTCCTATGTACAAGTAAATAACTACTATAATACTGCTCCTATGTACAAGATTATAACTACTATAATACTGCTCCTATGTACAGGAATATAACTACTATAATACTGCTCCTATGTACAAGAATATAACTACTATAATACTGCTCCTATGTACAAGATTATAACTACTATAATACTGCTCCTATGTACAGGAATATACCTACTATAATACTGCTCCTATGTACAAGAATATAACTACTATAATACTGCCTCCTATGTACAAGAATATAACTACTATAATACTGCTTCCTATGTACAAGAATATAACTACTATAATACTGCTCCTATGTACAAGAATATAACTACTATAATACCGCTCCTATGTACAAGAATATAACCACTATAATACTGCCTCCTATGTACAAGAATATAACTACTATAATACTGCTCTTATGTACAAGAATATAACCACTATAATACTGCTCCTATGTACAAGAATATAACTACTATAATACTGCTCCTATGTACAAATATATAACTACTATAATACTGCCTCCTATATACAAGAATATAACTACTATAATACTGCTCCTATGTACAAGAATATAACTACTATAATACTGCTCCTATGTACAAGAATATAACTACTATAATACTGCTCCTATGTACAAGAATATAACTACTATAATACTGCTCCTATGTACAGGAATATAACTACTATAATACTGCTCCTATGTACAAGAATATAACTACTATAATACTGCTCCTATATACAAGAATATAACTACTATAATACTGCTCCTAAGTACAAGAATATAACTACTATAATACTGCTCCTATGTATAAGAATATAACTACTATAATACTGCCTCCTATGTACAAGAATATAACTACTGTAATACTGCTCCTATGTACAAGAATATAACTACTATAATACTGCCTCCTATGTACAAGAATATAACTACTATAATACTGCTCCTATGTACAAGAATATAACTACTATAATACTGCCTCCTATGTAGAAGAATATAACTACTATAATACTGCTCCTATGTACAAGAATATAACTACTATAATACTGCTCCTATGTACAAGAATATAACTACTATAATACTGCTCCTATGTACAAGAATATAACTACTATAATACTGCCTCCTATGTACAAGTATATAACTACTATAATACTGCTCCTATGTACAAGAATATAACTACTATAATACTGCCTCCTATGTACAGGAATATAACTACTATAATACTGCTCCTATGTACAAGAATATAACTACTATAATACTGCCTCCTATGTACAAGAATATAACTACTATAATACTGCCTCCTATGTACAAGAATATAACTACTATAATACTGCTCCTATGTACAAGAATATAACTACTATAATACTGCCTCCTATGTACAGGAATATAACTACTATAATACTGCTCCTATGTACAAGAATATAACTACTATAATACTGCCTCCTATGTACAAGAATATAACTACTATAATACTGCCTCCTATGTACAAGAATATAACTACTATAATACTGCTCCTATGTACAAGAATATAACTACTATAATACTGCCTCCTATGTACAAGAATACAACTACTATAATGCTGCTCCTATGTACAAGAATATAACTACTATAATACTGCTCCTATGTACAAGAATATAACTACTATAATACTGCCTCCTATGTACAATAATATAACTACTATAATACTGCTCCTATGTACAAGAATATACCTACTATAATACTGCCTCCTATGTACAAGAATATAACTACTATAATACTGCTCCTATGTACAAGAATATAACTACTATAATACTGCTCCTATGTACAAGAATATAACTACTATAATACTGCCCCCTATGTACAGGAATATAACTACTATAATACTGCTCCTATGTACAAGAATATAACTACTATATAATACTGACTCCTAGGTAAAGACTATAACTGCTGTATGCATAGATGTGAATAGGCTGCACAGTGTACCTTTAGGGGTGTGATATGTAGAGGACAGGTACGTTCCTTATCCTGTATAGCACAGCTGACGTCATTGTGGTGACCTGGGCTGTATTTGCGTGACTGTAGTAATCCTCTCCCAGTTGGCGGATTTATAATAACACTGTCCTCCGTGTGCTTACAGTATAGGGACACATCAACATGTCAGTGTGTCTTCCTCAGCAGAGTGAATTCGGCGTGATTTTCATGTCCTGTAGCTATTAATATCTCCTCTTCTATGTCATGTTTTCCCTATGTGGCGGTAGTATGGCTACACCTGTGAACGCAATGTCGGATGGTTTTAAAGGCATTTTCTTGGCACAGACCCATTGGGCTCAGTCACCCCTTTTAACACCCTGAAACTTTGTTTTTGTTTACACTGCAGAGGTAAATCTCCATGATTCTGTGCAAATGTAGACCTACTTTGTGTCTACTACTGCTGTGTAGAGCTGTGCGTCTCCATGGTTACAGACTACAAACAGACTGCTGTGTAGTCTGTTCCTGCAGTCATACTGTCTTCCATCTGATGTGGCCATTGTCATACATGGACAGACCAGGTCAGGCAGAGTGAGAATTGCTGTTTCCTATGGTCTATCTGTCTGGGATTCCAAGCGGGGTACCCCTACTATGGCATTCATACAGGGAGTGCAGAATTATTAGGCAAGTTGTATTTTTGAGGATTCATTTTATTATTGAACAACAACCATGTTCTCAATGAACCCAAAAAACTCATTAATATCAAAGCTGAATATTTTTGGAAGTAGTTTTTAGTTTGTTTTTAGTTTTAGCTATTTTAGGGGGATATCTGTGTGTGCAGGTGACTATTACTGTGCATAATTATTAGCAAAAACAAATATATACCCATTTCAATTATTTATTTTTACCAGTGAAACCAATATAACATCTCAACATTCACAAATATACATTTCTGACATTCAAAAACAAAACAAAAACAAATCAGTGACCAATATAGCCACCTTTCTTTGCAAGGACACTCAAAAGCCTGCCATCCATGGATTCTGTCAGTGTTTTGATCTGTTCACCATCAACATTGCGTGCAGCAGCAACCACAGCCTCCCAGACACTGTTCAGAGAGGTGTACTGTTTTCCCTCCTTGTAAATCTCACATTTGATGATGGACCACAGGTTCTCAATGGGGTTCAGATCAGGTGAACAAGGAGGCCATGTCATTAGATTTTCTTCTTTTATACCCTTTCTTGCCAGCCACGCTGTGGAGTACTTGGACGCGTGTGATGGAGCATTGTCCTGCATAAAAATCATGTTTTTCTTGAAGGATGCAGACTTCTTCCTGTACCACTGCTTGAAGAAGGTGTCTTCCAGAAACTGGCAGTAGGACTGGGAGTTGAGCTTGACTCCATCCTCAACCCGAAAAGGCCCCACAAGCTCATCTTTGATGATACCAGCCCAAACCAGTACTCCACCTCCACCTTGCTGGCGTCTGAGTCGGACTGGAGCTCTCTGCCCTTTACCAATCCAGCCACGGGCCCATCCATCTGGCCCATCAAGACTCACTCTCATTTCATCAGTCCATAAAACCTTAGAAAAATCAGTCTTGAGATATTTCTTGGCCCAGTCTTGACGTTTCAGCTTGTGTGTCTTGTTCAGTGGTGGTCGTCTTTCAGCCTTTCTTACCTTGGCCATGTCTCTGAGTATTGCACACCTTGTGCTTTTGGGCACTCCAGTGATGTTGCAGCTCTGAAATATGGCCAAACTGGTGGCAAGTGGCATCTTGGCAGCTGCACGCTTGACTTTTCTCAGTTCATGGGCAGTTATTTTGCGCCTTGGTTTTTCCACACGCTTCTTGCGACCCTGTTGACTATTTTGAATGAAACGCTTGATTGTTCGATGATCACGCTTCAGAAGCTTTGCAATTTTAAGAGTGCTGCATCCCTCTGCAAGATATCTCACTATTTTTGACTTTTCTGAGCCTGTCAAGTCCTTCTTTTGACCCATTTTGCCAAAGGAAAGGAAGTTGCCTAATAATTATGCACACCTGATATAGGGTGTTGATGTCATTAGACCACACCCCTTCTCATTACAGAGATGCACATCACCTAATATGCTTAATTGGTAGTAGGCTTTCGAGCCTATACAGCCTGGAGTAAGACAACATGCATAAAGAGGATGATGTGGTCAAAATACTCATTTGCCTAATAATTCTGCACGCAGTGTATACCCCAGCAGATTATATGCAGAGGTGCACCACCAATGAGGCCAGGTGAGCACCAGGTAGGGGCAAGAGGGGGGCAGCGGAAGGGCCATAGGCAATGCGCGCTTTCATTGTGGCAAAGGGGTTAAATTAAGAAATTGGCCTTGGGAAGGGGAGGGGGGCGCCATTTCAGTTTTCGCCTCAGGCAGCAGAAAGGCTAGGTGCACCTCTGATTATATGGACAACCCCTTTAAGGGTACGATGCTATTTGGCCTCTTCCAAGTATTTTGCTGTTTACCATAAATTATCAGCATAGAAATTGTTCCGTAATCTCAGCGAGAGCTGATTATCTGTGAAGTCCGGGGTACAGGAGAATTTGGCGCGGTTATTGCCGTGTCATGCACCGTTCATGGGTGCGTGCAATCACGTTCCTGGGGAGTGATCTCAGGGTTGATTGCTCTGCACCCGAGGGATTCTAGGAAAACAGCGTCACGCCTGGAGAAGAACGCTGACCATGCACCTCCCGTAAACTCCAGACCCAGAACAGCCAAGGTCTCCTGTACGTTGTATCTGTTCTGTGCCGGGTTCAATGCCACCAGTCAGCACCGTGACCCTGCGCCCTGGACTGTCGCCTAGTAGGACAAATCATCGTGAGGAAAGTCCACAATAATATCTGGTCACCAGAGGAGCTTACAATCTAATTTCCCTAGATCAGATACTATGACCAGCTTTATCAGAAGCCAACTGACCTTTTTAAGGAAACTACATGTAGAAGTTCTTGGTTGGACTTCGACCCCAATAACACAAAGTGTCTATGTTTCCCTGTTTTCCATCACTTTGTGCTTACAGTTACTATGTAGACCTTTCTGTCTCCATGGTTACAGACTACAAACAAACCCTGTGTAGTCTGATCCTGCAGTCATACTCTCTTTCATCTGCCTCTCGTTACTGTATATACCTTTTTCTGTTATGTTTCCTCTGTAGAACAAACTTCTATTGCCTCTAGCCTGCCTGTTGACGGTCTCCTCAATATGGAATAGTAAATAGATTATGAGGATAACACGCCTCAACCATACAGTAAGTCATGTGGCTATAACCTATCTAGTGTAATGTCCTGCTCACATGACTGGTGGTCACGGACAGCAGAGGTCCCCCCTTTTTGTGTGGGTCCCCTGCTCCCCAGGAGCTGATTTACTAAGGTGCTCCATCCCTCTCGCCAGGAGAACTCTTACCAAGGTGCCAGTTTATTTTACGTGTCCAGTACTAACCCCTTTGACCTTGACCTCACTTGGTTTAGTTCCCCGGCCATTCCCATGTTGCTCCAGTCTAAGAGGCTCATTATTCCAGTACTTGAGACGGATTTATATGACGTTTCTTACTCCTTTATCCCTTCAATCTAGGCAAAGCAGCCGCCCCTTGAACGTCACTTAAATGCTACATGCGATCAGTGTGATCGTCCTACTTTGATCACAAAGAGGTGGGGCTACTCAGGAGGCGGGGTTATGTTAATAAACACAGCCTAATATGGTCAGGACATCCTCTCAAGCAGGCTGGTCAGGCACTTGACTCTCAATAACCATGAAGGTGGCCTGTGCCCCCTGGAGATGACCATGCAATTTCTACAGCAAAGCTTTTTAACCTCCGCTTACGTTATTTATTTTTTATTTATTTTTATTTTTTGGGTGGGGGGTGAGATTAATTCACAGCTCAGGATCTCCGTGCTGGTACATAGACATTAAGGGAACAGATGGCAGCTGATTCAGAGGCACAAAAAACATTGCACGGTGGCCTCAGATCACACATGACAAATCCATAATCCAGCGCTGCTGCTCCTCCGCCCCCGGCTCGGTCTTGTGGAGTCCGCAGACCACGGCAGCTGCCTGGGTAATGAGGCTTGCAATGGCATTATCACAGTCACTGGTTATTACTCTGTGTAAACCGCTCCGAGATGGAAGTGCCCATCCTTCACCCTCTAAGTGTTGGAGGACCTTCGAAACACCTCCGCGAAGGCCTTCTGAAATACACAAGATGTCTTGGAGGAGAATGCCAAGGAGCCTGAAGATAAAGCGGTCACTAGATCAGAGTAAAGAAAGAGGCAGAACCATCTGTTTACCAACCTGCACCATTTCCATCTCAACCATGGGTCTGGTCAACTCGCCGGGCCATCGGCCCACCTGAGACTGTGGAGCAGGAAGCCACCGCTCCACTACCCGTTGCATTTGGAGGTCTTGACACTTGAGGCACTAGTGCCCATCCAGGGACCCGTGAACTATTTGTGTGCCCCTGGCATCACTCAGTATGCCCAGGACCACCAGAGGGTTTACCATTTATCTCTTCACTATCCTAGACCACCAAGGACTTTACCATTAAAGCTGTCACTATTTAGGCATTGACTGGCGATACTGCGTAGGGACTACATGGCAGTCGGCATTGTATGATAGCATTAATTGAGTACTTATGTATAGATTGTATTGATGTTATTACTTAGACACCAAATAACAGTACTCTGTAGATAATACATGGTAGTGTTATGTGAGTAGTGTATGGTGGTGTTGTTTGGGTACTTATCTAGGTATTGTATGGTGGTGTTGTTTGGGTACTTATCTAGGTATTGTATGGTGGTATTATTTATGCATTGACTGGCAGTTCTATGTAGCAAATACATGACAGTGTTTTGTGGGCACTATATGGTAGTATTGTTTAGGCATTTATCTAAGGACTGTATGACAATGTTTTTTAGGCATCGACTGGCAGTACTGTGTAGGAAATACAGGGCAGTGTTATGTGGCGCTTTATGGGGTAGTATTGTTTAGGTACGTATCTTGGGACGGCGACAGTATTTTTTAGACCTTGACTGGTAGTACTGTACAAAAAATACATGGCAGTGTTATGTGGGCACTAAATGGTAGTATCGTACTTATGGGTACTTATCTAGGGAGACTGTACATCAGTATTTAGGCATTAAATGGCAGTACTGTGTAGAAAATACATGACAGTGTAATGTGGCACCATATGGTAGTATTGTTTGGGAATTGATGTAGGGATTGTATGGTGGCACTATTTGGGCACTGAATGACAGAACTGTGTAGGAAATATATAGCAGTATTGTGGGGACGATATGGTTGTATTGATTGCGTACTTATTTAAGGATTGTAGGACGATATTATTTGGGCACTGAATGGCAGTACTGTGCAAGAAATATATGGCAGTGTTGTGTGGACACTATATGGTAGTATTGTTAGGTACTCATGTAAGGATTGTATGGCTGTATGTTTTGGACACTGAATATCAGTACAGTGTAGGAAATATATAGTAGTGTTGTGTGGGTATTATCTGGTAGTATTGTTTAGGTACTTATGTAGAGATTCTATTGCGGTATTAGTTGTGCATTGAATGACAGTACTGTGTAACAAATATACGGTAGTGTCATGTGGGAACTATATGGTAGTACTGTTTGGGTACTTTATGTAGGGATTGTATGGTGGCAGTGTCATGTGGGTATTACCGGTATATGGCAGTATTTTTTAGGTACTTATGTAGGGATTGTATGATGGTACTATTTGGACAATGAGTGGCAGTAAGGTGTAGAAAATACATCGTAGAGTAGTATTGATTGGGTACTTATGTAGGGATTGTATGGCGGTACTATCTGGACACAGAATGGCCGTATTATGATCTACATAAACATCTGGGTAAAAGGTACATATGCATGTGTGGTTTGACATTCTGAGAATAACTACATAAAACGGAGAGGTGGGTGGCATGTTTCTTCTTGGCGTGGAAGCTGCTCCTCACCATTGAATCCGTGGACCTTATCGCCACAAATCGTATCAATAGTACCAGTAACAAATGGCACAAGTGTCTCGTGTTTTGTGTGTTTTTTAACAATTCCATGAACTCCCATAATTCTTTGCGGGTTACTCAACTTGTAAAAAAAAATCTCTTCATGTCCGTGAAATCCCGTTCATACACCATCAGCAGAACGAGGGGGTCCATCTGTGCCAACTCACATACATAAAACACCTCTATCAAGCTTCTCAGGTCAGTAGGAACTAGTAACATCACAGAGGTACGAGGCACAAGGTGCCTCATTCCATTTTCCTGTCATTAACTTCCAGAGAATTGCATTTCCACCGTAGGATGGGTATAGTCTGCAGCCGAGTCTTGACACTCCACAGGGCTCGTCCAGTAGTGGTTTTTCCACCTTTTGGACCCCATAAGCGTGCCAATCCCGCGTCTACATCAAACTGGCAGAACAGACTAGGCTCAGACGTAGCTCATCCAGTCCTAAAGCTCCATCTTTTAGGCTTTACGGAAAATCCTTCCGGGTTTGCGGTAGTCCCTTCCTCGGTCCCTCCTGATGGTGCTCATGGTCAGGGGCGAGAGGCTCATGCGTGCCGAGGATCTGGTGTAGCTGCGGGGAGAATGAGAATGCAGGGTTAATTTCAGTACAGGATAACACTTGTAGGGTCCTGGAGCTGACAACCAAATTGTAAGATCTGGGAGGAACCTACAGGACCTGTGAAAGGGGCACAGATCACACCCTCACAATGTATCGTTTAATGACCATAAGCTGGATCTGGATGAAGCCCCATGATCGCAATGATTGACTCTAGGTTAAGCCCCATGTTAGCTGTGAAGACTCATGATTGCTATTATTGACTCAACGTGTAGCCCAATGAATCATCATGGTTGACCCTGGGTGAAGCCCCATGATTTCTATGATTGATTCTGGGTGAGGCCCCATGATTGTGAATCGCAATTTGTTATGATTGACCCTGGCTGAAGACCCATGAATCATTATGATTGACCCTGGCTGAAGACCCATGATTGCTATGATTGATCCTGGCTGAAGCCCCATAATTGCTATGACTGACCCTAGGTGAAGCCCCATGATTGCTATGATTGATCCTGGCTGAAGCCCCATGATTGCTATGACTGACCCTGGCTGAAGCCCCATGATTGCTATGATTGACCCTAGGTGAAGCCCCATGATTGCCATGATTGATCCTGGCTGAAGCCCCATGATTGCTATGATTGATCCTGGCTGAAGCCCCATGATTGCTATGATTGATCCTGGCTGAAGCCCCATTATTGCTATGATTGATCCTGGCTGAAGCCCCATGATTGCTATGACTGACCCTGGCTTAAGCCCCATGATTGCTATAATTGACCCTAGGTGAAGCCCCATGATTGCCATGATTGATCCTGGATGAAGCCCCATGATTGCTATGATTGATCCTGCCTGAAGCCCCATGACTGCTATGATTGACCCTAGGTGAAGCCCCATGATTGCTATGATTGATCCTGGCTGAAGCCCCATGATTGCCATGATTGATCCTGGCTGAAGCCCCATGATTGCTATGACTGACCGTAGGTGAAGCCCCATGATCG
This sequence comes from Bufo bufo, assembly GCF_905171765.1. NCBI lineage: Eukaryota > Metazoa > Chordata > Amphibia > Anura > Bufonidae > Bufo > Bufo bufo. The sequence continues at coordinate 13,222,470 of NC_053396.1, read as the reverse complement.
CAATGATTGACCCTAGGTGAAGCCCCATGAATGCTATTATTGACCCTAGGTAAAGCCTCATGTTCGCTATTATTGACTCAACGTGAAGCCCAATGAATCATTATGGTTGACCCTGGGTGAAGCCCCATGATCTCTATGATTGATTTGTGTGAGGCCCCATGATTGCAAATCACAATTTGTTATGATTGACCCTGGCTGAAGACCCATGATTGCTATGATTGACCCTAGCTGAAGACCCATGATTGCTATGATTGACTCTAGCTGAAGACCCATGATTGCTATGATTGACTCTAGCTGAAGACCCATAAATCATTATGTTTGACCCTGGCTGAAGACCCATGATTGCTATGATTGACCCTAGCTGAAGACCCATGATTGCTATGATTGACCCTAGCTGAAGACCCATGATTGCTATGATTGACCCTAGCTGAAGACCCATGATTGCTATGATTGATCCTGGCTGAAGACCCATGATTGCTATGATTGACTCTAGCTGAAGACCCATGATTGCTATGATTGATCCTGGCTGAAGCCCCATGATTGCTATGACTGACCCTAGGTGAAGCCCTATGATTGCTATGATTGATTCCGGCTGAAGCCCCATGATTGCTATGATTGATCCTGGCTGAAGCCCCATGATTGCTATGATTGATCCTGGCTGAAGCCCCATGATTGCTATTATTGACTTTGGCTGAAGCCCCATGATTACTATGATTGATTCTGGTTGAAGCCCCATGATTGCTATAATTGATCCTGGCTGAAGCCCCATGATTGCTATGTCTGACCCTGGCTGAAGCCCCATGATTGCTATGATTGACCCTAGGTGAAGCCCCATGATTGCTATGATTGACCCTAGGTGAAGCCCCATGATTGCTATGACTGACCCTGGCTGAAGCCCCATGATTGCTATGACTGACCCTAGGTGAAGCCCCATGATCGCAATGATTGACCCTAGGTGAAGCCCCATGAATGCTATTATTGACCCTAGGTAAAGCCTCATGTTCGCTATTATTGACTCAACGTGAAGCCCAATGAATCATTATGGTTGACCCTGGGTGAAGCCCCATGATCTCTATGATTGATTTGTGTGAGGCCCCATGATTGCAAATCACAATTTGTTATGATTGACCCTGGCTGAAGACCCATGATTGCTATGATTGACCCTAGCTGAAGACCCATGATTGCTATGATTGACTCTAGCTGAAGACCCATGATTGCTATGATTGACTCTAGCTGAAGACCCATAAATCATTATGTTTGACCCTGGCTGAAGACCCATGATTGCTATGATTGACCCTAGCTGAAGACCCATGATTGCTATGATTGACCCTAGCTGAAGACCCATGATTGCTATGATTGACCCTAGCTGAAGACCCATGATTGCTATGATTGACCCTAGCTGAAGACCCATGATGGCTATGATTGACTCTAGCTGAAGACCCATGATTGCTATGATTGATCCTGGCTGAAGACCCATGATTGCTATGATTGACCCTAGCTGAAGACCCATGATGGCTATGATTGACTCTAGCTGAAGACCCATGATTGCTATGATTGATCCTGGCTGAAGCCCCATGATTGCTATGACTGACCCTAGGTGAAGCCCTATGATTGCTATGATTGATTCCGGCTGAAGCCCCATGATTGCTATGATTGATCCTGGCTGAAGCCCCATGATTGCTATGATTGATCCTGGCTGAAGCCCCATGATTGCTATTATTGACCTTGGCTGAAGCCCCATGATTACTATGATTGACCCTAGGTGAAGCCCCATGATTGCTATGATTGACCCTAGGTGAAGCCCCATGATTGCTATGACTGACCCTGGCTGAAGCCCCATGATTGCTATGACTGACCCTGGCTGAAGCCCCATGATTGCTATGACTGACCCTAGGTGAAACCCCATGATTGCTATAATTGACCCTGGCTAAAGCCCTACGATTGCTATGATTGACCCAGGGTGAAGATCCATGAATGCTGTGATTGAACTTCGGTGAACTCCCATGATTGCCATGACTGACTCTGTTCGAAGCCCCATGATCGCTGTGATTGATCCTGAGGGTACCCCCTAAGGACTTTCTGATTGCAGCTTTTGCAAATGAAAATGGTTACCTGCCCCTAGTACAGACCCTCAACCAGTCATACCAGCATGGCATCCCTGAAGGGGCAATCAATCAAGACGGACAGTGGTGCAGTCAGGTGAACATGACCCAACATGACCGATTAGATCAACTAATAAAAGCCTGATCAGCAGACATGGCACCGAGGCGGTCGCCAGCTTCCTGCCTTGTGTTGAGCTCGTTCCTCCTTCCAATATGGCAGGATGCAGACGACAGCCTGTAAGACACGTGCACGTCCCGGGTGCCTCCTGGCTGGTAACAAAATGACACCCGAGATGTCAAACATTGAAAAGAACTGAGCCAACCATTATTAGAGAAGGCATCCTAATCCCGAGAACGGGTTAATCTATAATCCAGAGATTCCAGGTCCGATATTCTGCTCACGTGTCACCACTCATCTTAAAGGGGGCTTCCAAGGAAAGCAGCAGGGCAAGAGCCCACATTGGAATGGCAGCAGCGGTGGATGGGTGAGGGTTAGTATGGGTCATTTGTAACCCTTTGTGGTCTTTTTTTTTTTTAAAACGCCTGATATCCCCCAAAAAAAACTTTAACCAAAAATGGGGCAAATAGTAAAGACATTTCACCCTAAAATGAAGTCCTTCACCAGTAACTAGTCCTCGAGTCGTCCTCGTTCGGTGAGGTGTTATACCTCTGGGCGACAATAAATATGGCCGCCAACCGAGGTAGTCACCCGACTTTACTAGAGTCCTAATCCTAGTGAGAAGACCAGGATTAGGAAAACCTGACAACCCCAGCGATGGCGGTCCTATTGGTTGTCACCCCGCAGATATAACTCCCCTTTTATACTTTAGCGCTGCGTTTGGCGGAGTTCTTTACTTCCTTAGGGAATTCCGGACACCCAGACTCCAGGCCAGCAGCAGGGAACAGGGTTGTCGGACCTCAGCTTGCATTCTGGAGTCTGACAACCCTTTGTCTTGCTGAAGGGGGAACCCCCCCCCCCCCCCCCAATGATGACAGCTGCTGAGGATTCTAGCTAATAAAACTTATGGGCTGAGAAAACACAGTCGTAGTAACAGATGGAGCCCCCCTTTAATTTTTGTTTTCATCAGGCAAGAATCACGAGATTATCTCGTAGCTGATCGAGGCAAACACTGCTCGTATTGTTTGAAAAAATGTGCAGGATTTTAAACGGTTTATTAGATGACTTATGTTCAGATAAATCCTAAGACCCCCGACGTATTTACACCGTACAGGAAATTTCCGGAACCGACGGCGTGTAATCCTACATCAATGGAGGCTTTTTCATGTTCATGGTCTCCCCCTTCTATGACCCAAATCACATGGCTGGCTGGCTGCCGCGGCATCGCCCTATCCCTCCGGCCATGGCAGCGTGGATCATTAGCACCCCTTCTTGACCTGTAGGGACGCCCCCCGCTTCTAGGACTGTCCGTGGGCAGCACTGTGCCCCGCTGCCGCCCTGTAGCACTGGATATAGACTGCCCTTAGCTGGGTAATGTACTCTTGTCATCTATGGGACCACATCTACCTCCCGACCCCCGTCCCATCTGACGCATGGAGAGGTGGTCGGGATTATGGAAGCGAATGGGAACAGCTCACCTGTTGTCGTAGTCCCGACCACCGCTCCATTCAGCAGGCAGGACGGGGGTCAGGGGACCCCCTATTCTGGACCTGCATCTCCAGTGGATATGGATGACGCTTCATTAAGAGGAAGGCGCTGTATCTCTTTAAAGAGAGGCTGCAAAGAAAAGGGTTAATAATGTATGGGCACGGCATCATGTCTATCTGAGCCGCGGAGAACTGATATATAATCCCCAGGGATTTACTGCAGATCCTCGGCACGCCCGGAGCGTCTCCTTCTCCAGCGGAGGGCACCCTGCGCCCACCTACAATGGCCGCACGCCTTCCCGAGATCTATGGAAAACGCTGACGGCAAGCACGTGGGAATCTGCAAGCCCCATTCCCATGGAAATTACTGCAACGAAATCTGCCCTGTGTGAATTTATCCTTCCAGGGACGCATTAGGAAATTGCTCTACGTGCGATTCCCTGGAATGTAACACCTGTGCACCTTCTGGGGAATAACGGACCTGCCCTAATACATAGAAGCCAGTGGGTGCATGCAAACCGTAAATATGGGGGGGAAGGGGGGGGTATGGAGTTACCTACCATATAGCAACCAGTGCAATGCCTCATGACGTTATTGCAAGCCCATCAAGGGGGTCATTGACCGTCAGCCCCTCCGCTGATAAGGTGGTCTCCCCTTCTATGGCACATATAGCAATGTGAATTCCTGCATCATGGAGGGGGTCTCACCTGGAGGACCACACAGGTCCGGGCTTCTTCTTGGGTTTGCACGCCAGCTTCTTATACTCCATCCAGCCGCTGACCAGCTCCTGCAGGATGACCATGTAGAGGAGGAAGATGAGGATCTTGGGGTCGATCTGCGGAAGCTCGGACTCCAGCTCCCCTGGCATGGCAGACAATGGAGAGGTGGATGAGAACCCGGCTGCTATGTACAGGAGATGGATGCATGAATGATGCAGAGCCCTGCGGGGGGTGGAGGAGGGAGGGGGACGCACCAGCCAGCAGAAGCTGCATCTGTCCCCTGTATCTTCAGAGCATTGTCACTGGGTATAATTAAGCTGCTTCCAACCCCCCCGTCCCTATCATACATGCACCGCTATCAGCCTGGACTCGCCCCACTGCAGGAATCCACGCAGCCATAATATTAAAACCACCGGCCGGTGATCATCCAGAGACAATATTTGCTGTCAGTCAGCAAGCGAGCAGTCCGATCATCTCCGAACACTGCAGGCAGGGCTTGTGGGGTGTTCCCGGCATGTAGTGGTTAGTACCTACCAAAAATGGTCCAAGGAAGGGGCAATGACCGGATCATGGGGGTCCAAGAGTCAGTGATTCAGGTGCGAATTGAAGGCTGGACCACCTGGTCAGACCCTACAGGAGATTTATTGTAGAGCAAATTGCTGACAAGGTTACACCTGGCAATGATAGAACGGTGTCGGGACACACAGGACATGGCAGCTTGCTGTGTCCCCAGCTGACCCCTGCCCACCACAGAAAGCAATGGACATGTGAGCATCAGAACTGGAAGATGGTGGTCGAGTCTGATGAATCACATTACATCATGTGGATGGTGGGGGGTGTGTGCGTCACTTACCCAGGGAGGAGAGGGCACCAGGTGCACTAGGGGAAGAAGTCGGCCTGGTCTGAGGAATTATGTTACATCATATGGACGGCCTTGTGCATATGCATTACTTACCTGGGGAAGAGATGGCACCAGGTGCACTATGGGAAGAAGATGGCCTGGTCTGAGGAATTATGTTACATCATATGGGCGGCCTTGTGCATATGCATTACTTACCAGGGGAACAGAGGGCACCAGGTGCACTATGGGAAGAAGATGGCCTGGTCTGAGGAATTATGTTACATCATATGGGCGGCCTTGTGCATATGCATTACTTACCTGGGGAACAGAGGGCACCAGGTGCACTATGGGAAGAAGATGGCCTGGTCTGAGGAATTATGTTACATCATATGGGCGGCCTTGTGCATATGCATTACTTACCAGGGGAAGAGATGGCACCAGGTGCATTATGGGAAGAAGATGGCCTGGTCTGAGGAATCATGTTACTCCATGTGCATGCACATCATTTACCTGGGAAATAGATGTATGATTTTATGGAGGCAGCCTGGTCTGAGGAATCACATATCATCATGTGGACAGCCAGGTGTGTGTGCATCACTTACCTGGGGAGGAGAGAGTACCAGGTGCCATATGGGAAGAAGTTGGCCAGGTCTGAGCAATCATGTTACATCATGCGCGTGTACGTCACTTACCTGGGGAAGAAATGTACTATTGGATGGAGACGGCCTGGTCTGAGCAATCGTGTTACATCATCTGGACAGTCAGTTGCGTGTACATCACTTACCTGGGGAAGAGATGGCACCAGTTCCACTATGGGATGGAGACGGCCTGGTCTGAGGAATCATGTTACATCATGTGTGCGTACATCACTTACCTGGGGAGGAAAGGGCACCAGGTGCAGTATGGGAAGAAGTTGGCCAGGTCTGAGCTATCATGTTACATCATGTGGATGGCCGGTGTGGGGAGTTCACTTACCTGGGGTAAAGATGGCACCAGGTGCACTATGGGATGGAGACGGCCATGTCTGAGGAATCACATTACATTGTGTGGACAGCTGGCAGAGATGGCACCAGGATGCACCATGGGAAGAAGACAAGCTGGCGGAAGCAGTGTGATGCTCTTGGCAATGTTCTGCTGGAGACCTTAGTACCTGGCACCATGTGGATGTGACACATACCACCGACCAACCCCACTGTACAGACAAATACCCCCAACAGTGCCCCCTAATGGCAGGTCCCTCTTTTAGCAGGATTATGCCCCGGCTACCCTGCACAAACTGTTCAGGAATTAGGAACATGACACAGAGGAAAACCTTCATGCTTTACACTGCAGGCTGTATCCAGACACATAAAATCATACATTTAAAAAAATATTTTATGGTGTGAGGGCTATTCTGCAGATTATTCAGACATGAGAGACCATGAGCATGAGAAGTTATCTTGTGCTAGCCCAGAGAACATGCAGGATTTTAACCCTATCCTTGCCCGAGCCCATTTCTTTACAATGAAAAAACTGCAAAAAAAAAAAGCTTGTTAGAGCTGCGTGGCCCCCCCTGAGCAGATGACGATGTGTTATGGAGGTTCATAGGCAAGGAAGGGTCACACGGAGATAAGTGATGGAGACCGACAGTCTCCATGGTAACAGCAGTTGCCAAGATGTAGACGCAGTCACCTCAGACAGTGGCGGGCATGGACCAGCCTGCTAGACAGGATGCACATCATCAGCCTGGCATGTGGGCAGACATCTGCCGCCACTGCTCCTCTACATGGCACACAGATCCCTTAATGGCCAGATCCATGTGCTGACCAGTGATGGAGGAGGAGGATGTGCGGCTTCTGCAAATCCTGCTATATACTGTATACACTGACTCTGTAGTGACTGGTATATACCTCCTGTATACTCTGACTCTGTAGTGACTGGTATATACCCCCTGTGTACACTGACTCTGTAGTGACTGGTATATACCCCCTGTGTACACTGCCTCTGTAGGGACTGGTATATACCCCCTGTATACACTGACTCTGTAGTGACTGGTATATACCCCCTGTGTACACTGACTCTGTAGTGACTGGTATATACCCCCTGTATACACTGCCTCTGTAGGGACTGGTATATACCCCCTGTATACACTGACTCTGTAGTGACTGGTATATACCCCCTGTATACACTGACTCTGTAGTGACTGGTATATACCCCCTGTATACACTGACTCTGTAGTGACTGGTATATACCCCTGTATACACTGACTCTGTAGTGACTGGTATATATACCCCCTGTGTACACTGACTCTGTAGTGAGTGGTATATACCCCCTGTGTACACTGACTCTGTAGTGACTGGTATATACCCCCTGTATACACTGACTCTGTAGTGACTGGTATATACCCCCTGTATACACTGACTCTGTAGTGACTGGTATATACCCCCTGTATACACTGACTCTGTAGTGACTGGTATATACCCCTGTATACACTGACTCTGTAGTGACTGGTATATATACCCCCTGTGTACACTGACTCTGTAGTGAGTGGTATATACCCCCTGTGTACACTGACTCTGTAGTGACTGGTATATACCCCCTGTATACACTGACTCTGTAGTGACTGGTATATACCCCCTGTATACACTGACTCTGTAGTGACTGGTATATACCCCCTGTATACACTGACTCTGTAGTGACTGGTATATACCCCCTGTATACACTGACTCTGTAGTGAGTGGTATATACCCCCTGTATACACTGACTCTGTAGTGACTGGTATATACCCCCTGTATACACTGACTCTGTAGTGACTGGTATATACCCCCTGTATACACTGACTCTGTAGTGACTGGTATATACCCCCTGTGTACACTGACTCTGTAGTGAGTGGTATATACCCCCTGTGTACACTGACTCTGTAGTGACTGGTATATACCCCCTGTATACACTGACTCTGTAGTGACTGGTATATACCCCCTGTGTACACTGACTCTGTAGTGACTGGTATATACCCCCTGTATACACTGACTCTGTAGTGACTGGTATATACCCCTGTATACACTGACTCTGTAGTGACTGGTATATACCCCCTGTATACACTGCCTCTGTAGTGAGTGGTATATACCCCCTGTATACACTGACTCTGTAGTGACTGGTATATACCCCCTGTGTACACTGACTCTGTAGTGACTGGTATATACCCCCTGTGTACACTGGCTCTGTAGTGACTGGTATATACCCCCTGTATACACTGACTCTGTAGTGACTGGTATATACCCCCTGTATACACTGCCTCTGTAGTGAGTGGTATATACCCCCTGTATACACTGACTCTGTAGTGACTGGTATATACCCCCTGTGTACACTGACTCTGTAGTGAGTGGTATATATACCCCCTGTGTACACTGACTCTGTAGTGACTGGTATATACCCTCTGTGTACACTGACTCTGTAGGGACTAGTATATACCCTCTGTGTACACTGACTCTGTAGTGAGTGGTATATACCCCCTGTGTACACTGGCTCTGTAGTGACTGGTATATACCCCTGTATACACTGGCTCTGTAGTGACTGGTATATACCCTCTGTGTACACTGACTCTGTAGTGAGTGGTATATATCCCCTGTATACACTGCCTCTGTAGTGAGTGGTATATACCCCCTGTATACACTGCCTCTGTAGTGACTGGTATATACCCCCTGTATACACTGACTCTGTAGTGACTGGTATACATCCCTGTATACACTGCCTCTGTAGTGACTGGTATATACTCCCTATATACACTGACTCTGTAGTGACTGGTATATACCCCCTGTGTACACTGACTCTGTAGTGACTGGTATATAATATACCCCCTGTGTACACTGACTCTGTAGTGACTGGTATATACCCTCTGTGTACACTGACTCTGTAGTGACTGGTATATACCCCCTGTGTACACTGACTCTGTAGTGACTGGTATATACCCCCTGTGTACTCTGACTCTGTAGTGAGTGGTATATACCCCCTGTGTACACTGACTCTGTAGTGACTGGTATATACCCCTATATACACTGACTCTGTAGTGAGTGGTATATACCCCCTGTGTACACTGACTCTGTAGTGACTGGTATATACCCCCTGTGTACACTGACTCTGTAGTGACTGGTATATACCCCTATATACACTGACTCTGTAGTGAGTGGTATATATACCCCCTGTATACACTGACTCTGTAGTGACTGGTATATACCCCCTGTATACACTGACTCTGTAGTGACTGGTATATACCCCCTGTGTACACTGACTCTGTAGTGACTGGTATATAATATACCCCCTGTGTACACTGACTCTGTAGTGACTGGTATATACCCTCTGTGTACACTGACTCTGTAGTGACTGGTATATACCCCCTGTGTACACTGACTCTGTAGTGACTGGTATATATACCCCCTGTGTACACTGACTCTGTAGTGACTGGTATATACCCCCTGTATACACTGACTCTGTAATGACTGGTATATACCCCCTGTGTACACTGACTCTGTAGTGAGTGGTATATACCCCCTGTGTACACTGACTCTGTAGTGAGTGGTATATACCCCCTGTGTACACTGACTCTGTAGTCACTGGTATATACCCCCTGTGTACTCTGACTCTGTAGTGAGTGGTATATACCCCCTGTGTACACTGACTCTGTAGTGACTGGTATATACCCCCTGTGTACACTGACTCTGTAGTCACTGGTATATACCCCCTCCCCCCAGCCTCCCGTGGTGAATAACACAGCAGCTGTCTGTGGTGCTGATCTAAGGATCGATGCGCTCTGCACTCGCAGGCAGATGGTCATACTTGATTTGTTTTGCCTGGTTTCCTGGGGAACGGGAGACGCTGAATGGCTGAATCCCTGCCGGAGAGAGAAGGGAGAACATGGGCGCCCGGGAGCAGGAGAGAAAGGTGCCCGGATATGTGTGTATGAGAGTGTATGCTTCTATCTCTCTCCCTCATATCTCTCTCTCTCTCTCTCTCTCTCTCTCTCCCCCTCATATCTCTCTCTCTCTCTCTCCCCCTCATATCTCTCTCTCTCTCTCTCCCCCTCATATCTCTCTCTCTCATATCTCTCTCTCTCTCTCTCTCTCTCTCCCCCCCTCATATCTCTCTCTCTCTCTCTCTCTCTCCCCCTCATATCTCTCTCTCTCATATCTCTCTATCTCTCTCTCTCTCTCTCTCTCCCTCATATCTCTCTCTCTCCCATCTCTCTCTCTCTCTCCCCCTCCTATCTCTCTCTCTCTGTTCCTCATATCTCTCTCTTCCTCCTATCTCTCTCTCTTCCTCCTATCTCTCTCTCTCTCTCTCCCTCATATCTCTCTCTCCCTCCCTCATATCTCTCTCTCTCTCATATTTCTCTCTCTCATATCTCTCTCTCTCTCCCTCATATCTCTCTCTCCCTCCCTCATATCTCTCTCCCATCTCTCTATCTCTCTCATATCTCTCTCTCTCTCTCTCTCTTCCTCATATCTCTCTCCCTCCCTCATATCTCTCTCTCTCTCTCTCCCTCCTATCTCTCTCTCTTCCTCCTATCTCTCTCTCTCTCTCCCTCATATCTCTCTCTCTCTCTCTCTCTCTCTCTCTCCCCCTCATATCTCTCTCTCTCTCTCTCTCTCTCCCCCTCATATCTCTCTCTCTCATATCTCTCTATCTCTCTCTCTCTCTCTCTCTCCCTCATATCTCTCTCTCCCATCTCTCTCTCTCCCCCTCCTATCTCTCTCTCTCTGTTCCTCATATCTCTCTCTCCCTCCTATCTCTCTCTCTTCCTCCTATCTCTCTCTCTCTCTCTCCCTCATATCTCTCTCTCCCTCCCTCATATCTCTCTCTCTCTCTCTCATATTTCTCTCTCCCATCTCTCTCTCTCTCTCCCCCTCCTATCTCTCTCTCTCTGTTCCTCATATCTCTCTCTCCCTCCTATCTCTCTCTCTTCCTCCTATCTCTCTCTCTCTCTCTCCCTCATATCTCTCTCTCCCTCCCTCATATCTCTCTCTCTCTCATATTTCTCTCTCCCATCTCTCTCTCTCTCTCCCCCTCCTATCTCTCTCTCTCTCTCCCTCATATCTCTCTCTCCCTCCCTCATATCTCTCTCTCTCTCATATTTCTCTCTCTCATATCTCTCTCTCTCTCCCTCATATCTCTCTCTCCCTCCCTCATATCTCTCTCCCATCTCTCTATCTCTCTCATATCTCTCTCTCTCTCCCTCCTATCTCTCTCTCTCTCTCTCTCTCTCTCTCTCTCTCTTCCTCATATCTCTCTCCCTCCCTCATATCTCTCTCTCTCTCTCTCCCTCCTATCTCTCTCTCTTCCTCCTATCTCTCTCTCCCTCATATCTCTCTCTCTCTCTCTCTCATCTCTCTCTCTCTCTCATCTCTCTCTCTCTCTTCCTCATATCTCTCTCTCTCTCTCCCTCCTATCTCTCTCTCTCCCTCATATCTCTCTCTCTCTCTCCCTCATATCTCTCTCTCTCCCTCCCTCATATCTCTCTCTCTCTCCCTCCTATCTCTCTCTCTCTCCCTCATATCTCTCTCTCTCTCTCCCTCATATCTCTCTCTCTCCCTCATATCTCTCTCTCTCTTCCTCATATCTCTCTCTCTCCCTCATATCTCTCTCTCTCTCATATCTCTCTCCCTCATCTCTCTCTCTCTCTCATCTCTCTCTCTCTCTTCCTCATATCTCTCTCTCTCTCTCCCTCCTATCTCTCTCTCTCCCTCATATCTCTCTC